>NC_086158.1:67533922-67658922 GCF_035149785.1 Candoia aspera | reverse complement strand
TAAAAGAGCAGCTGACCTTGTTGAAGCTCTGTATGGCATGCCGCACAACAATCAAGTAGGTCCCGATTGTCTTCCTCACATACACATTTATTCACAACTATACTGGCTGGATTCACATACTGCTCTAAATCATACTGTGATTTGTTTGATTTTGGTTTAATATGTTACCCGAACTTACTCATTATGGTTTATAAACCATGGTTTATGGTTTAGTATTTGAACCACCCACTGTGGTTTTTAGCAACAATGGTTAAAGCAAACCATGCCTTAGCATGGTATCTGAACCCAGCCATAGTATAACAAGTATTTGCACCTTCCTTGGAAGTCTAACAAAATATCAGTGTGTTCTTTCAGTGCACCGCAAAGTAAAATTGGTGACTTGGCAGTTTGATGTGGAACGAGTGCTCTTAAGAAACATTCAAACTGATTGACTCTTTTATTCTCAAAGCCAGTTTTTCTATCCCAGCTCTGAAGTACATATATAAAACATAGTTTTAGCAGGAGCAGTTGTAACGAAAAACAACTTTGAGTGTAGCTTAATGTATTTGGGACTAATGCAAAGTGCTTTTGGACCACCAAACAAATTTAGAATTTTGAGAACGTATTACAGGTACTGAGAACCAGTGTGGTGTAGTGGTTAAGGTGCTGGAGTAGGAGTTGGGAGACCCAGGTTCTAGTCCTTCCATAGGCACAGAAGCTGGCTATGTAATTTTGGGCCAGTCTCTCTCAGCTACAGAATCGGACATAGGAAAACCTCTATCTACCAACCCACGCTGCATCAGCATAGTAGATTATGGCTCAGAACCATGCAGTGGCTACCTTGGGAGTGGTGGAGCTTTGCTTATTTGAACAATGGCTGTAATAATGGCATGGCCAGTTACAAACCAAAAAAGAAAGGGGGGGGAGTGGGGAGAGGACATGGAACCCAGAGGACATGAAGGAGAGTTCCACAAGTACATTGGTGCCTGCAGACACCATCTAGCAGATCACAGCTTAAAAAGCTGCCACACCAGATAAAAGCTGTGTATTACAAAATATTGGAAAATAATTTGTTGCATAATACAAAAAGAAGTTTTTTTTTTAAAGCAATTTTTACACTATTAAAACTGCTAGCAAGATACTTCAAGTATTTATGCCCTAGATACACTATCGGCAAGTTATACAAGTTTTACTGTACAATGTACAATATTTGTAAATCAAAAGGAATGTGATTTTACCAGGAATACAGTAATCCTGCCTGGTATAACCATAGGTCAATAGGCATCACCTATTAGGATTTGCTAACTCAAATATAGGGTGATTAAATTTAATTATATGTTAGAAATTCATCCATTTACTGTTTCATAGGAAATAATCCTGAAACGAGCAGCCGATATTGCAGAAGCATTATACAGTGTGCCACGTAACCACAATCAGATTCCTACACTTGCCAACACTCCAGCTCATACTGGTATGATGGGAGTAAATTCATTTAGCAGCCAGCTAGCAGTTAATGTTTCAGAAACATCACAGGCTAACGACCAAGGTATGTGAAGTTTTAAGAATTATGCAATAAAGTTATCCATATCTTACATTCTAGCAACCATTATTTTAGTTATGCAATTAGCTCTCTGCTAATTGGGATTCTTTGCATTTTGTTTTGCTTTATCGTATTAGATTAATTGGAAAGAGTTATTAACTTGAACTTAATGATAACTAAGCACTGTAAAAATATTAATCCAAAATTTGAAAATCAGTAGTCTTAGCTTTGTAAAGACTCCTAGTGCACATCTTCCTTTGTTTTTTCACACTTCCAATTCACTTTTCACCACCACTCCCTTTCTGTCAAACCACATCCTTTATGTTTACTAAAAATATCATTGTGGCAAAAATTATACAAATATAACATTTTATACGTTTACAAAGAGATCATCACCAAATATTACAACTGCAGAGGCCATTTTTTGAGTGAAATAGATGTATGTATTACAGTTAGTATGAATTGTGATACTCATTTTCTACTCAATTTGACATATTTGAGCAAGTATGTTTCAGTAAATTTATTTTGCTAATAGCAAAAAATATTAGAATCATGGCAATAAATAATGTTCATCTGGTTTTGGCATGATGCTTAAACCATAGCATCACTGTCAGAATAAGCTAGCTTCTCTTGAGCTCATCCAGAGTAGTTGGAAGAAAGAGTTTGGACAGTTTTATTTCCATATTTCAATAACAAGAGCTTTCTTTGTTTTCTAAATCTAAAAAAGATAATTTTATCTTAATTTTGACACATATAAATAAGCCAGTATAAAATGATCAGTTGATACTGTGATTAATTTAAAACAGAAGCAGAAGCTTCTTTCTTGTGGCTATGCTGGAAGGAATTACACAAATTTGAAGAAAATAGGGATAATTCTTGTAATAGTAAACCCTACAGTAGTTTAATGTTCTACATGGACACAGCCATTGACTGTGTACTAGAATAGCTATTTGTAGCCAAATCCTGTTGAATCAATTGATTGTGATTGATAATCGCAATCCTAAACACAAAATATAAAATAAATCCTACTGATTTACTTTCATATAGACATGGATTGGATTACATATAAATTTCTGTGATACAAGCACCAACATCTTTTTCATGGGATTTTCAAATATATTCTTTTGCAAAGTAACAAAATGTTTGTGACCTTCTTGAGTCATGTTGCTATCAAAAACCTATTCCCTACATTGAAGCATAGTTGTTCTTTATATTTATTGAATATTTATTGAAGCATAGTACAAGCCTTTTCTTATTTCTAAAAGGAAGTTATCAATATTGAAAAGGAAGATTTTCTTTTAAACAAATTTTTGGGAGTTTGCTACATCTCTGCAGCAAGTTATATGACCCATACCCTACAACTGCTTCTGAAAACTCTGGCATTTGAAATCTTAAAGAGGGAGAGCTAATTTTGATGATGCAAACCAGCAATTAAACCTTTTGATAATTATTGCTAAAGCCAAATGTGAATGAAATTGACACAACCAGACTGAAATAACCTTTGCTGGTTGTCTCTGACAGAAGCAGGGACAACTCAGAGTGATCACAGATGGCTTAAGTAGAGATGGTGTGAAAAGATGACCTTTCCTTGCAAAGGGATGATAGAGTAGTAGCAAACAACATAGACCAACACTGTGCAATCAGTCAAAAGTGTGCAATCTATGATGTGGTAGGAAAGTCACTGGCATAGTGAGATGGGAAGCATATAAATTTGATCAATCAATCAATCAACTCTTCCTGCCCCATAATAATAATCATTTTTCTGGGTTGGGTTTTTCCTCCGAATACAGTAGGTTACAGTCGCAACACAAGCAGTGTTTCCCCGCGAGGATACGTTCCAAGCAGTACTCCTCAGCAGTCAAATTACAACACAGTCAGCAATAGTATGAATGGATATGGCAATGCCAGCATGCCCAACCTTGGTGTACCTGGTTCCCCAGGATTCCTTAATGGCTCGTCCGCTAACTCCCCTTACGGCAGTAAGTCTTTATTTCTAATGCACATCATTACATCATTCCTGTTCGTTAAGAACATAACTTACTTTGTTTTAATTTCCTTCAATGTAAGCTACTGGATAAAAGGAGGGGTGACTCTGGAGGCTGGACAGTTAAAAAAAAAAACCAAAAAAGATCATGGACAATATATTGGTACTTTCAAAAAATTAATAGCTAAAAGAGAAAAAGTAAGTACCAGATTGGACTGCTCAATTTACAATCAAAGTCCAACACAAAAGAGTTTGCCTGTTATCCAGAGCGTGGCAAGCCAAAGCATTTTATTTTTATATATGTATTATCCTTACCATAAGAGGCAAGGCCCTACTATACATCTTTTTTTTCTTCCGTTCCTGTTTGCCATAAACATCCTCAATATGAGTCCTGATTATTTTTGCTTTATTGCAGTAGTGCCGTCAAGCCCTACCATGGCAGCCTCTTCGGTCACCCTTCCTTCAAACTGTAGCAGTACACACGGCATTTTCTCATTCTCACCTGCCAATGTCATCTCTGCAGTGAAACAAAAGAGCGCCTTTGCTCCTGTTGTCAGGCCCCAAGCATCTCCTCCACCATCTTGCACCAGTGCAAATGGAAATGGGCTTCAAGGTGAGCTGGATCTCTCTATTACTTTTTGTGTAATTTCAGGATGTTATGTTTTATTTTGTTTTGTTTCCCATTCAAAAGATGACACTTTCAGTTTTTAAAACAGCATGATTATCACGGGCAAATATCAAAAGACAAAACTCCAAAACTTCAGAAACAATATACATAGTTTTTTCAAAAAACATTGGCTTGTACTGTGCGAACAAAACCTTGATCTTAAATGCAGCAGCGAAGCCGTAGCCTACAATTTTAGTTTATGCTGATTATTTGAAGCCTTACATTAGAAGAAAGAATGGCTCTTTTCCCAACATTTCTCTTTAAGGTTTTACACATTAATTTTTAAACTTAAGTCAAAGTATGGAATGTTTCTCATAGACCAGGTTTGTTCCTTTAAGTCTGTATATATTTTATGCATGCAATTTTTTTAAATAGTGATATTTAATCAGCAGCACTTCCAAGATGGGACTTTTCCTGCTTGGGTCATTATTCTGAAACTTGAAAAATGTCAACAAATATTTGAAATGTTGTTCAGTGCTGCTGTTGTTCCCCTAAAAATCTACTACTAGGCTTCTGCTTGCACTTTATTCCAGTTAAACTTCTAATAGAAATAACAGAATAAATAACTATAAAAAAAGCTTGTAGAACATTAATGAGTGAACATTTATAGAGGAAAGGAAAGCCACTACAAACATTCCTATTAAGGATATAGTTTTTTTTTATTTAAAAATCTTTATATCTTTTTCAAATGGAGGGTCAACATCTTCTCAGCTGAATTTTTCTGAAACTTATTTGCAATGCACACCAGAACACAAGCTAAGCACTTAAGACCATATAAATTGGTAGAATGTACTACAATATTGCAGCAGCCATTCCCTCTTAGTTAACAAAAGTATTCACATTTTAGACTCTTTATCATGTGAACTGTGTAGTATGCATTTTACAACCCAAATACAACCCCAAAGACTTTCAAGCATGTCTTACATTTATGTTATAAAAATATTTAAGGTCAGTCTAATTTATGCTATTAAATATGCCATTTTTTGACTTTTTTTTAAAAAAAGTGATTACTTTTTAAAATATCCACTGATAGAAATCTGCAAAGTGTCCTGGTTAACATGCCACTGTATTTGGTTCAGGAATATGATCCAGAAATGGCTCAGTTGCTTTGGACCCAAACTACAGATTCTTCAATCCAACATGGTGTCCAAACTCTGAGCAATTTTTTAAAAACTTGAATTCTGTCCTTTTATCCCAAGCATGACTTTGGAACTGGGTTTGTTCTGCTTACCTGATCACTGACAACATTCTGACTTAAAGGGCCACTTCCAGGCAATGAAATCCAATAGTGTCTTCATTATCCTTCTCCCATCAACCCAGACTAGTTTAATGAGAAAATATCTTTTCTACAAGCAGCACCATGCTGTTCTTATCTGCAGATACTGAGTGGGGCCGGAGATTTCTGAAGGTTCAGATCTAGTTCAGGATGAACTAGACTGGCCCTACTCTGCTCCAGGCTCCAGAAAGGTCAGCTGTGGATTTCACATTTGCCTGAGTTTTGGTGAATACCCCTATCATTGGGTGGCATATCCCAACAAACAAAAACTAAGCCAGGCAAATCAGGTTTCAGGAATAAAATACATAACCAAACCAAGTACCTCTTGTTAAGAGATATTCGTCAGGCAATATCACTGCCTCAGAGCATCCGTTATTTAGAGTGGGTACTCCTCCTTTCTCAACATACACTTCTTAAATTTTTATTAGCAAATGTGATAAAAATCATTTCATTTTAATTTCTTATCCTTGGGAATAGTTGCTTTAAAACAAAACAAAACACTTTTTACAATTGTAGCAAACTCTGTTTGTTAGTTGAATAATTTAGATTCTCTGAATAGAATAATATTATCTGTTATATGAAATATGTATCTGACAAGTTATTTATTTGGCCTATTTGATGTTGAAGAACTAATCCAACCAGTTTAGTATTTAAGTTTCTGCAAAAAATAAAAAAACATTATTAAAGGATATAAAAAACAAAGATGCTTAATAGTTTTTAATATTATTAAATTAAATTACATTTAGACATTATGATTTAAATAAATGTATTTAAGAATTATTCAAGCACTTGTTACCTGAGAGTAGTAGTTGTTTTTAACCGAAAACAAATAGTAACCACATGTCTCAACTATAGATTGACATTGAGATGATCACTGCAGGCAAATCTTGAAGGAGGTGTTTGTTATGTACCCTAGATATTCTGATTTATAGTCAAGGGTTTCATGTAATCTTAAATGCAAGTAGGTAAATCAGGGATCTTCCACCTTTACTTATTCTTTTCTTCTACTTCTATTAGAGCTCTTTTTCTGTCAATTAGTAGAAATATATCAAGGCACTTCCTCTCATCTTCCTTTCATGCTGCATAATGCGTCAGAAACCCTAAACCCCTCCTTTCTCCCATTCTTCTATGCAGGAGTCTCTGGAAATTTACCAGTGCCTCAGCCCTTTCTTCCTCCCTCCTGGCTGTAATTTTAAATCCCCAAACCAGTTTAGGAATCCTTTGTAGCCCGCATCTTCCTCTTCCAGCATCTACTACTGATCTCAGGAAATGGGAGAGGTAATTATGAATATGAATTGCTAAATATGCCAGCCTCTTCCCAATAAATATTTTTGTATGAATGGGCTTTGTTTTTCTCATATCTAGCCTCAAAGCCTGAATCACATGGGTGCTGCTTTACATGCAAGGAGATACTCATATACTCATGTGCAGAATAAAATGTGAAGTGTGTCTTGAACAAGAATTTTTAGATGGTATTTTTAAGATAGCTAGGAGGAGGAACAGGTCCAAATGGTTCTAAGTTGAATTTAAGGCATAGAATTCTGAAAGGAAATAGATCTCAACAATGCTTTATCCTGACTGAGAAAGCATTGTTCACAATATCAAGAAAACAAATAATCTTTACTGAACTAATCAGGTCAAAGATTTTGATAATAAAAAAACTGAATCAAACATACATAATGAGGTGATGCACTTTCTACATGCAAACCTGTGTCACCTTGAGATTCATGGGGGAAGCACTCAGTTAAAAGCAGGCCCTCATGAAAACCACCAACAAGTCAATCATTACCATGTAAAAGAGAAGATTTGACCTGCTTTCCTCCCCCTGACATAGTATATCTTGGCATAGAAGTAACTATAATGAATGGAATGGATTTTTTCAGTGTAATCTTGAAATTATATAATCCCCATGTGTATACTACACCATCTTTTTTTTTTTGGAGCTTGTTGTGTTACATTTTGAACCTCTTATCATATGAATTCACTTCATATCTATACCCCACTGGATATTGAACAAGGTATACATTTTAAAAATTAATAAAATTATGCAAATTTTCATAGAGCCATTTTCAGCTATGGCAGCTCACTTGATTACTTTGGGCCAGTCACCCTATCTTGGTCCATCCTAACCCACAGGTCAAGTCAAGCATTTTTATTACAGCCAAAAGCCAACCATACTGGTTACAAAGAGACCAATACTTATTTTTGCTAATTAATATGTACCTATTAAACATTCTAACATATACTTCACTAACATACATTAAATGATGGTAGCTACTGTAACAGTTATTTCCTCTCTCATGTGGCAAGCTATTACACAGAAATTTGCCATGTTTTGGATAAGGTGTTCATATATGCATATGAGCACCTTATCCAAAACCTGCATATATGTAAATTCAAACCAGATTTGGTTGTAGCCTTAGCATTCCAGGCTCTAATCATAAAACTGCACTCGGTGCACACCTCAGAAGATGCACAATTGCTCTGAGAAACCTAGTTTGTATTTGTGTAATTTGAGTATGATGTCATTTTGGGCCATGTAGAACCTGGGCCAGTGACTTTGACTGGAACAGTTTGATGGCAGCCAGGACCAAGCTATCCTCAGCCATTGAATATGGGAAAAAATATAAAAAATGTGTTGAATTTTAAAAAAAATTAAAATGGCTGTTGTAATCCATTGTCCTGCTAATGCTACATGTGTTCTTTGTGATTTCATACCTCCTGAAGACTGGGATACCACCACCTCAGATAACTGAAACATTCAACTTGCTCTGTCTGTTGAACATTGAAAATTCAATTGTGCAGCTTCAGTGTTATGGCCATTATTTTAATCGTTTGGTCCTTTGCAAGTAAATGATCTTCACTACAGTTATAGGCTAATACCTTCAGTGCCAAATAAAGCTGTTGAGAGTGGGACTGCATAATCAGTGTACAGTAATACCAGAATGTTTAAATCAGATAATCTAGGTGGATGCTGCTGCACTATATTTAAGTTTTTGGATAAGATGTTGATATAGAGATTGAACACACCAAAATACAGCCTTGCCTTACACTTTATTGTAAGTAGTTGTATTATTGTTGCATTAGAGAGTGTCCCATTCAGACTACATCTAATTCTTATACAGGTATAGTTTTAATCTCTGATAAATAAAAGTATAAGAATATTTCAACTGATAAGTATTTATTGATTAGGTATTAAAACATATTGGGGAATGTCCTACCCTAAACTCTGTTGGTTGTTCATCTAAAAGAGATTCACTTTTTGTCCAATCCAAAAGTTTGCTTTCAAGTGCCAGGCTTAGACTTGGCTCAACAAACTGATTGGTCAATAATTGCCAAGGTCATATCCAGCACCTTTGAAGAAAGGAATTGTAATAGCCAACCCTCTGTCACAAAGCATCACTACTGTCTATTGATGTACTCTATGGAACAACTGTGAGAAAAATTGGAGAAGGAAGTATTGTGTACATCATCTTCAGTTCCTGGAGGAATAGCAGACTATGTATTGAACAAACAAATGTTATTATACTGAAAACTCTGATAGAAGAGAGATGATATTATTTTCTTAATGTGATTAAGCAATAAGTGTGTAACTTTTGCTCCTGAACCAGTTTAGTTTTTTTTTTATATTTCCATCCTTAATAACTCTGTTGAGAGTTGATTCAGGGATAAACAAAAAATTATATGGTAGTAAAACAAGTACACAATTTGCTTGGCTAGGTGGTAGAAACACAATGAGCAATTATCTTGGGGGGAAAAAAGTAAGATTTTACTTTCTCATCCCAGATATATATTAGGTGGTTTCCATCTCCATTTTATTCTATTGGAAACTAATAATATGAAGAAACATGAAGGGCCATAATGCTAGCTTTGGTGACTCACTCCTGTTTTAACAACAAGCCACAACAAACACTTCAGTATAAATCTTGTATGCCAGTGTGTATGTGTATAAATACATTGACCTGGAGTATAACTGATACTTATCCTGTCAAGAAATAATGAATTAAGATTCAAGGAAAATAAGAAAGTGAAATTAATACTGAAATTAGGTTTTTGTTAATGTATATAAATCCTAAAAACTCTTTCTAATATATTATATTTTTTCTAAAAATTAAGTTAAGCTCTGTGTAATAGATTTCAGAAAATTTTGCCATGCCCAGTGAGCATCTTTGAGATCAACACATCTATAGCTAACCCTGTCCTCCATCATGTAGAGGAGGTTGCCTTAGGTTCCTTTAGTTATGAGATAAGTTAATCTCTTAACTGAACAGCTCAGGAGGAGAAGGACAGATGGAAGTTTACAGTCACTCTTATAGAAAGATCCCACACTCTCTGGGTTTTTTTTTGTTTGTTTCATTGTTTCATGATTTATGTATTTATTTTATCCATACCCTACATTTCCTCCAAAAGCTTCAACTTCTGTCATGACCCCAAACTTGAATCATGGCTTGACCGAGAGAAATAGAAGGAGCTATCCAAATCAAGAATAGGAATACAGGATGTTGGACTTACAAATAACTTAGTCCTACACATAACTGAGTTGGCCAGCCAATATCCCTTGAGATAGAGACCTCTGAACTGGAACTCTTGGGCACAGCATCTCTGAAGGATAGCATTCCTCTGCAGTCTGAGATAATTTGAGAATTACAGAGTACAAGTTTGCTGTAACTTTGCCCAAATATTAAAGATAAAAACTATCTATCCTTCTAAAGGGAAACAGCTCCATGTCACTTGCCTTCTCTTGCAGTATAATGTGAACATGTATAGCATGGTTATTTATCTAGCACAGACTAAAAATATTTTTTTTTGTTGTGCTATGATCTTACCTATAATACCCAAACCTATATCCCTTCCAGAACAAGAAATTGCACTCAGAACAATACTAAGAAGCAAGAGGAAAACTTTCCAACAAATATTTTGAAGAACACTGAATGTTTCCACCCCAGTTAGATATTGTTTGAAAATATTATTTCATCACATAGCCAAAATAGAAGCTTTTTTTTTTTAGATCACTTTTCAAAATTTGTTGATAATTCCAAATATTGTTAGACGGTGTGTCCCTTTTAACATTATCCCTGGGAAATCAGTGGGATTAATCATATTTAATACATATAAATATACAACAGAGTCCAAAAGTGGCTAATTAGAGATCTGTTCTCAATTTGTTCATGTTCATTTATGTGTAAACTAAATGGGTATTCGGGGTTGTGGGCTTTATTAGGCAAGCAGGTAAGAGTCAGTGGTATGGTCAGAGAAAGACTACATCTTCTGTTACAGGTGTAGCATAGGAGAAAATATAAACAGCTCTATGAAGTTAATATAAAAGACCTTGGCCACTTAGCATGTTATGTGCTGTTCCTCAGGCCATCATTGTTCCAGTTTCCAGTAAAATCGTGATTCACCAGGGAAATGATACAGTTATATGCTTATATATGTTGATGAATATAATTGTAAGTGTGTATGTAGAAGTGTGTATGCGTGTGTGTGTGTGTGTCTGTGTCTGTGAGAGAGAGAGAGAGAGAGACTATACCATGAAAAGTATATATAGCTGTTTGGTGAATATGAATGTTCTGAAGACTGGAAGGTACTGAGGAAGGAGCTTAGTTTAGCATTCATCCTACTTGGAATGCCTTGTATTTGGTTTGTTAACTATGTACAGGCATAGATGAAGACGTACATATAGATATCCCTTATGTGGAATGCAGGTGTTTTTCATTTTGTTCTGATAACAATCTTGAGAGATGGGTTAACCTGTGAGAGAATTCAAACACAATATATTGATCTTCTCTCAACAGGTGTCCCCCTCCAAAACTCTAGTCACTAAACTGTGGGTAGCCACTAATATATTAACATTATCCCATGGTCACATGCTTGATGGCATTGGTAATACTGTGTCTGAGTTCATGCCCTGTTTACAAAACGGTATCTTTTGGTGAAAGACACATTTGTATTTTTTTTTTCCAGGAAAAGCTTATGTTTGAGAAGCAGGTGAAAAGGGTTTTTTCTGTTATGAATCCTCATCAAAATTAAAGTCCAATGTTATACTCAGGGTGTTTAGATGTGTTTGCTTGCTTGCTTGTTTAATAATGGACCATGCAGAACACTGAGAACAAATGTCTCCACCACTATTTCACTGAATTACAGGATGGTGAAATTTGGTTGAAGGTTTCATTTTCCATTATTGGCCCTAGTTTGACATAATACTTGCTACTAAATGGTAATGGTGTTATTAGTATTTATTGCCATCAATTAATGGAAGAGAGCTTACTGTAGATAGCCGAAGCTCTGCTCCGTCCCTCATCTGTGAACTGCATTTACCACAAGGGAATGTTTACTGGCCACAGATTGTGAACAATGCCTCACAGTCCTCCACCATTTGGTATTGTTTCTTCCAGTCCTGATGGCATATCATTGTGCAGAGCTAACTACGTTGGAACTCTGCCATATTGGAGGAATTCACAGCTGGCAAGAACTGGCTGCAATCCAGACAATGGCACATAGGGGTCGAAATGCAAGAGCATCTGGCTGTTATGCTCCATCTGTAAACCTGTGACTAATCTTTCCATGTAAACAAAGACATGTTCCAAATAGTGCACACAATTTGCCCAATCCCATTAGTTATATCTAATACCAGAGGTATTCCTCATGAAAACTCAAGAGTACAAGGAACTTACATTTTTATAAGCCTAATTTCTACCATGGTCTTTTCTTATCTTTATTAATATTTAAATAATATTTTACAAGCAAGCAGCAAACTGGATGACATAAACAGCTGCCATATATGATTGACCTGTTATGTAGAGTGAGACATGGCTTATGCATGACATTCCCTCCTACCCCCCCAAAATTCATGGGTACCCAAGAAAAATTCACAGAAAACTAATTAAGTTAGATGCTCGCAACTCTAACCATTCCATTTATTCTATGAAAAAAAGAATTCATGAGTATTACTTTTCCCAAAGATCTCTGTACTGAGGGATAAAATTTAGTAACTTTAAGGCCAGTGAACTTTCACCTAATGCAGTCATCCAAATATTAGGTCCACAGGTATATAGTGAAATAGGTGTGTACTTCTGCAGCAATTATACCTATTTTACCCACTGGTCTAGATATTGCATATCTGTATCCTTGCTTATTTTCCCAAATTATATCATTTCCTTTAATCTATCAATTCAAGGCAAGTTTTCCAAGGTAACAGAGTATCAAGTGTGTAGTGAATACATGCTATAGCTTGTATTCAAGGGCCTTGGCCATGTAATATCTCTGTCCCCCAAAATTTAGACCCAGGGTTTAAAAGAGCCATGATTTTAGGCAAATCACCTAAAAAACAGTTCACTGCCCAGCATGACTCTGTTAACGAACTAAGAGCAGCTTTCCTCCTTTGACCATAATATTTCTGGACAGACTTCCTTATGTTAAAACCACTTCTTAGTTTTATTTATCTACATATGACTCCTCATGTCCTGCACTTAAAGAAAGAAAGCTTAGCTCATCATCACGCACCACCTTCAGGGCATATGCTTCTTAATGACAGTTAATCATACTCCAAGTAGAGATCTTGTCCCTTCCCCATCAAGCCTTGTTGATTTGAAAAGTTTAAATCTGAGGAACCTTTCCTTCATGTTAACAGATGTTTTATATAACAAAGTAGATTTTTCTTCCTTTACATTGATACAGCATAAGTAAATCCATTCTGCCCTAACATCTACCATGCTAGCAATCTCACAATCAAATCTGTGTGGTATAAATAAAAACCTGCTAGTTGCCTATGCATTTCCATAAATTGGCAGCCAGTCAAATTTACACTACATGTTGATGGATGCCAGACTTGAAACTGCTCTTGTTCCCCTTCTGCACCCAACACATAGGTTGTTGCAGTTGACCCTCCCTTGTCCTTCCATAGGGAGTGCTTGTAAAAAGGGCCACCTTACCTATCAACAAAACTTAGGCAAGGAAATTGCCAGCATATTTAAACAAAACAAAAAGGGAAGAGAAGGGAAGGGAAGGTGAAAAATAGAAGGAAAAAAATAATACATTTTTGGCAGCTTCAGAAATACTGAATTTAATGGTAGAGCTGCTGTGAAATTACATTGAACAACACTTCATACATCTCAGATTCTTTATGCTGGTTCTTTAAACACATGGATAGTCATGCAAAGAGATTGTATTACATAAGAAATGTGTACATACAAGCTTTCAGAAAAAAATGTAACAGCAAATCTGAGATAAATTGATATTTTTTTAAATTAATGAACTGGGAAATTGAAGTTCACATCACTACATAAAAATGTATTAATATTTCTTGTACAAAAATTAATGAGAAACAGTGTCATGATAATATTTAAATACCATTAGGTTAAAGCAGTCCAAATTATAACCCTGCTAGGAAGTTAAATAGAACACAATGACAAATCTTAAAATCTTTTTGCTTAACAAGCCTGGTCTTTGCATTAACTAATATGCAATACCCTGAGTGAGGGGGGTGCCTCCTGATTGCATTTAAAATTTAGAGAAATTCTGTATTGCAAGTCCTAGCATTGCTGGTTGTAGTATTTGAACCTGCAGGCCCACTCTTAGGAAAAGACATGAGACTATCCACGAACTTGTCTCCCCTATAAGTACTTTGCTGCAGTCCTACAATGCTTCAGTAATTGCATTAATGGCTACTATTCCTTTAAAGTAGGTAGTATCAGTTCCTGGGGCCAAAGATCATGCATTGCTTTGGGTATCTTGACCCTGAGCTTTTTGTGTGTGAGAAAGAGGAGCACTTCTACACATTTTAAAAATTAACATGAGCTAACAAATAGGAGATTTCAACTTAAGTCTTGTTATAGTGCTTTGATGGATTCCAAAGGAGATGTACGATAGTAGACTTTGATCTCAGAAAGTCACTGACTTATTAAAGTCAGCATACAATTAGAAGAAAGTGCTAATTAACAGAATGTCAAAACTGAGGCTTTCCGTTTAGATCTGAATGCTTGAAAAGACAAAAAAATATAAGGTTAGTCAGATTTTCATTTATGGAACTTGAGAAGTGTCTGGTTCTTGATTGGTGAGTGAGCTGGCCTTGTCTGACATTACCAAAAATGACCATGTTGTTTCTTAGCTGTCAACATAGGCTTTCTCTAGGGAGTCTAGGCCACTGTTTGCCATTAACAAAACGCTAAGAGAAATATCACACATGTAGGAGGTAGGATGCTTTGCACGTACGCGCGCACACACACACACACACAAAAGTCAAAGTCCTTTTCATTTTTCTGTTAGAAAAATCCAATTTTAAAAATAAAATGTACAAGAGGATAAAGGAAGGGATTCTCTCGTTGGATAGCTTATGATACAAAAAACAGATGCCCCAGCCCCACCCACAAACTGGTTTGATAGCTACTGTCTTGCCAGATTAAAGGATCTATCAATGCAGTACCTAGCCCTTGAAGTTCTACACACTAATGAACTTCTTCATTTATCACTCCTGAATTCCAAATACATTTCCCTTATATGTTCTATTTATGGAATTCTTTGACACCTAACTCAGCCTAACCTTTTATTCATAAACCTTCCTATTTGCCTACAAAGCTGCATGAACAGTAATTTTTTTTTAGCTCTGGTCAGAGGCATCTGGATCATAATCCAAGTGTTTTAGGAAATGGATGTGATGAATGCTTCCTAAGGATTTTCAGACATTGGTGCTGCTAGAGAATTATGTGTGGCCAGCTTTAGTTTTTGTTGTTTTTGTTTTTTCTTTGCAAGTTCCAATACATATGCAAGTAAATTAATAGTACTTTTTCTCTTTTTTTTCAGCTATGTCTGGGCTTGTAGTTCCGCCAATGTAAATTCATTTTTTGTTTAGCTGCTGTAGCACCAAGTTCAGAAGATGAGCTTTCTAGGGGACAAGTTTAGTATATAAGATATGCTGATGGAACCAGTATCTTCAAAATACAATCAGCAAAACATTGAAATGCTACAAAAACAAAAACAAACTTTGTTTAAAAAAGTTTATTTAAAATACTAAGAATCAACATGCAAACAATCAACTTCTTCATGAACAATTCCATTTTATTGACTGAACTTCTCTCATATTTTCACATTTCTTGGTCCTGAAGAATAAGGAAAAAACGACACCTATTTTGTATAAAGTTTCTGATTACGTCTTGGCTATGTCTAGTACTTGCTATGTGTCGGGAAAAACTTTGTGGATGCACCATTTTGATTATCATGAAACACTGATGAAAAATGCCTCCAAAACATTTTTCTGTACTCATAACTAGATTCACAATGGTTGTGTATCTCTATAATGTGAAATATTTTTTTGTGGTGAAAAAAGGGGGCCAAGGAGGTATGAGCCATCAGAACTGGGGTTGGGGGGGAAAAAGGATGAATATATGATTTCAGATAATTTTGGGAGATGGGAGGATGGGAGGGTTGATCATTGCTTAACTTCATCTTAATGAAATGGAACTTTGTAACTTATTGTAGTTAGAAATTGTAACTTTGATATTGAATTCTCTTGCCTTCAGCAAGCACACTGACAGAGGAAAACGCTACTGTCTGTTGGTTTAAAAAATATACTTCCACTGCTAGAGCTTCCTGTTAAGCAAGTGTGATCTGCAACATTTTTTCAACTTTTGCTAGCACTGTATACTATTGCATTCTTAGGCTACTGTGAAGTCTATGTTTCTTGTACCAGAAAATTGTCCTTTTGACTTCTAGATCCTACTTCCCTAATGTGTTTTGTATGTGGTTATAAAATTGTAGACTTTTGTGATTTTGCCAAAGTTGTAGCTAAATATTTATACACTTGTCTTGAATTTTTTTCAGATCCACTTAAATATTTAGAAGATCAAATTTTACTCCTTTTAAAGATAAGGAATAAAATAGACCTACATTACAACTTCCTTTCACACAAACACTTGCAATCACCAAGGGAATTTATTTTGTAACATATTGATTATAAATATTGTATTTATCTTTGAAATTTTGTATATTTTCACCATTTTTCCTGTATGTATGTTTTTTGTCATTTGACTGGTATTGTGATGGCTGTGAAAAGCATTAAGCCAAGAACCGCTGCCTTCATATGTTTTTGTTTAAAAAAATGTGTTCATTCATTTCATTTGTATTTCAGAAAGTTGTTATTTGTTTTGACTTTCCATCCTTCTGTTATTTTGAGGAAAAACATGGTTTATTTTTATATTATTTTTAAGTTATCTGAACAAATAATTTTGAAATAAAGTTGTTTGTTGTATAGTTAAAACAAAATTGTGCCACATGGCTGTAATGAATACTAGTAGACTACATGCATGTGATGCGGCCACAGGAAACAGAAGGTTCTCCTATTTTGTGTTTGGATTTTTTATTTCTTTTCCTCCATATTTCTGATTTCTTTTAAAAAGTTTCCACCCATGACTTTGCCACATAGCTGAACTGTGTTTACTGGGGGAAAAAATCAGAAGCCTAAATTAAAAAAAATAAAATAAAATAAAATTCACTTCTGATGTTTTAATTACAGTGTTGGCCACATTAACTTCCTTGGATGCCTTAAAATTAGACGTCTTTGAACAACTTTTATGCCATTAACCACAGGCTTAGAACAAGTAAATATCTACTTCATCTGGATACTTTATGGTGTATAAAAGCACAAATGTGGGGTGCAATCTTTTAATGTGACTATAGTTAGCTGCCCTCTGTTCATTTTGATGAGGCTTGTCCCAACCCCCTGGAAAATGACTGGTTGTAACACCATAGCTGACCTTGGTCAACTGCATACTTGGTAAACAGCTACGTCACTTCTTTTTGTATCTGATTTCTGCTGCACTCTGCATATTCTGTAACTTAGCATTGTTTAACGAAGAGAAAGACTTTGTATGCAATTGGGATCACACCTGATTTTATAACTTTTTTTTTATTTTCAGAGTTTTGTTTTGTAGAGACACTTACAGTAATGACTGTAATTTATAAACTGGAATGATCTCTTTAATATATTGTGCCTGTTAGTGCCAATCCTTACATAACTGTTTTCCCCCTTTCTTTCTTGCACTAAATGCTTTCAAATGCAGCACTGCAAAATCACTTTTGCACTCTGCAGCAGAATTAAACTTCTAAGCAAAAAGGAGGGACCATTTTTAATACAAAAATGCACATTTTCAGGAAATGTTTATAAGAGGTTTTAAAATTGATATAAATATATCACAAATTACAAACATGCCACACATTTTTCCTGTGATAGTCAATAAGGCTTAGCTAAGTGGAAAAGCCGAAAAGTCACACAAACTGAATGGCCTTGGTTAAATTTTGTATAACTATGGTTTTGATCTTAAAAAGAAAGGTCATGCATACATGATCAGAATGTTTCTTCATAAATACAATCTGTTTTGTGTTTTAGATTAATTAGTCAGTACACTCATATTTCCTTGTCTCCAAATGGGAAACTTCACTAAATGATAGATTTTACTGTTAAAGACCCTACAATAAGATTGTTTTATCTGTACATTTTTCAGATATTTAACTGTATAAAAATGTTCATTTTACACAATATTTAATTAAAGTATTTCTTGTCTGTGAATTTCATTTCTGCTAATTTTTCAGGTTTAATGATTAAAATACCAGCAAATAGAAGTGAACAACAGTTGGGACTGTTAAATTCATTTTCATGTTTTTAAGAAGATATTCCCAAGGTGTAACTAAGGACTTGCTTACATATTGATATGTATCACTGAATGTATCACTTCTGTACTTTCTATGAACTGCTTCCAGTGAAAACCGTTGTGATTCAGTTAATATCAGATGACATGAAAGCTGCTGTACTTTCCTTGTGATAACTATTTTGCACAATGCATTACATGATTTAATGTTGCTTTCATTCATTAACAAGTATGAATGTATAGATTCCTTGCCCTATGAAGAAGGAAGGTCAGACAAGTCAAATGTGAATGATAATCTTGATAGAACAGCCTGTGCAGAGGCATCTTCATGGTACTTCATATTCTGATGATCCAAATGATTGCTTCTAGTCTGAACATCAGGGCAAGTGTGTGCTGGTAGGAGAAATATATCAAATACCTCTTGATAAAATTCTAAGTTGCTTCCAGTTATGTCAACACTATCCTGATCCAAAAATCTCCTTACAATTCTTATCTTTAAATCATAGGAAGCCATAAAAGGCAAAAAAACTTTTCTTTTTTTGCAGTATGGGTTACAGTTTACAAAAACAGGCCATCTTACGGAGGTTGGAAAAGCTATGTCTCCTTTTCACTGATTTTAAAATCTTTGATTATGGTTTATGCTGAACAAATGGTATATATACGTTTCCCCCTGACCAGGCATTCCAAAAACAGCTACCATTTCCTTATAGTTAGGAGGTTTGAAAAAGTGACAACATCTTCAGTAGTTCTACATATGAATAGTTACAGACAAATGTTAGTTAGTGATCTGTGATGCAGAAAAACAAAGTATATACAGGAGAGTTTGTCATAACAAAATGATCTTGTCCAATAAATCAATGAGATTACTTCCATTTCTTTTATTGGACATTTCATCAGCTTCTGTGAAATTCACAAGGGTGAATTTGAAATAAAGAGTAAAATTCCACTATTAAAACAAATGGGGGAAGGATATTCACTAATGTATTGCCTAAGGTATATAAATCCTTTTACAATAAGATCTGCAATATCCTGGCAATAATTATAATATTTATGGCTGCATTCTGAGACCCATGTGATTTACAATAAACTGAATTAAAATAGCAGCTAATATTAAAATAACTTCAATAAAGTTCTAAAACACACAGGCTTGTGCATGCATACATAGGTGATTCAGACAAGAAAAAAGAAAAACTGCTCCCAAGTCATGAATACTCAACAGAATCCCACTGGGGAAAACAAGAAGACATTTTGCAAATTCAAATTCCTTGCAAATTTGCAAAATCCTACTTGTAGGCATAAAGAGGTCACCTCTTTAGAATTTGGGGATAAATGGTAGTTCAGTTGCTTCCATGGTTCCAACATAAGTAACTTCTGTCAAAAGATGTTAGGTAAAAGGTGATGGGAAAGATGTCTGCCTGAGACCCTTGAGAACAGCTGTAAGTCAGACTAGACAAATGGTTCAAACCAGCTGGACCAACCATGCAGTTTGCTTAAGTACTTAAGGATCTGGTAGTACTGCTGGAGGATGAGGCTATCAATGCCTCTACTCACAGTGGTGGTTCTCCGGAATAAGAGGCAGGATGCCTCTGAATATCACTTTCTGTAACAACAGAAGGAGAAAGCTGCCTTGCTGTGGGAACTCGAATGCTGGACTATATATCTCTCTTCTTACCCAACAAGTGCTCTCAATATATCTCCAAATTTCCCATGATATTACAGCCAATAGACCAGAGACTGCAATTTTCGGCTGTTGACAGATAACTTTTTAAAAAATATGTGCACTGATTGGCATGAATCCAAAATCCTGAAAGGATTTGAGGTAGTCTGATGGAAAAGATAGCTCAAATTTCTTTTCTTCCCAAATCCAATTCATCCTCAAAACTCCACCTCCTCATGTGCGCGCGCTCTCTCTCTCTCTCTCTCTCTCTCTCTCTCTCTCTCTCTCTCTCTCTCTCTCTCTCTCTCTCTCTCTCTCTCTTTCTCTCTCTGAATGAGGTGGAGCTCATGAGATGTGAATATTTATTTATTTATTTCTCTGTCACATCTTAAAAATATTTCATTGTTCTTATAAAATGGCTTGGTGGAAAGGGAGGGAGTAGGAGGTGAAGTATTGCATACAGTGACTGGCAGATCTGCCCTCAAATCACTAACTTTTGCAGTCATAGAGCGACCTTTTGTCCAATCACAGTGTCTTGGGGGAGTGGATGGACAGAACATCACAAAGAATCCACTTAAAGATTTTGTTCCCTTCCTTATTACCCATCTCCTATTCACAGAAGTCCTATCTGTAGCTGATTGGCATAAGGCTTATTTTTTTTTCCAGGAAACCATTACTGAGTTTGTCTCTCATACTCCGCTCCATCCTCAACCCTCAACAGTCAGTTCCACCATACTCATTTCCGTGCTACCATACTCTCCCTTTTTGCAAGCCCCACTGAGTCTCAAATTTGCCACAATTCTACCTCACTATAGGATTCATATTTGCTGCACATTTAATTATATTCTGTTGCAAAATAAGTAGTAAGTAGTACTCTTTTAGAAACACTTTAAGGGCAAATAGTTTGAAAGACCCTGCAGTAATTTCAATGAAATTTGGCATGTTTTTTGTCTCAAACTCAAAAAGTTGGCTTATTGAGGAGAAAAGCAAAATAGTTATGGACGCTTTAAAAATCAGATTTTAAGAACATGTCATACAAAAGTCCCCACATTGATTTGTATGATATTTTGCTTGCTGTCCTCCAAATTTAATCTTCTAGCTTTTCTGCAGATATCAACCAATTTTGATTAACAAAGAAAAAAGATGTAACTATATTTACGTTCTCCCCATATTCGATAATGGGAGAATATGGCTTCATTTTGGGGGATACAACTCCTAGCTGAAAGTGGGCTGAGGTACTTTCAGAGTGAGGATATGGCTATTGAGCAGGTACGTTGGTTCTTGCACATTCCTACATTTTTCCCCCGTTTCTGAAATAATTTGGAGGGTACCCATCAAAAAGGTGGTTTTTTAACAGCATCATGAAAAACATATGTTTATTAAATGAGCATCTGTGGAGTGGGGGTGGGGGTGGCGAGTGATGTCATACATGTCATGACATCACTGCTGAAATGACAACAAAATTTGAGTCATTTGCACAATCACTTTATAACACACATGTTGTGGCCTATACCAGGCACTTAAGTTTATTAGTGCTTCTTACATTGTATGGAGATGGGGTCTTTTCAAGTCTTTAAATGTTAATTTAAATATCACATAACTTTTTGCTGTTCCTGTCTCTCAGCCCATCCCTCTTCACAGAGTGGTTGTTGTGGGGAAATAGGGGGCGGGAGCATTATGTATGCCACCTTGAGTTGTACAAAGCAAAGGTGGGATATAAATCTAACAATGAATTAGTAAATAAATCCATCTTCCATGAGAAACTGTGGTACAATGGTTAAGGTGTTGGACTATGACTGCAAAGACTCAGGTTCAAGTGATCTTAGGTTAGTCTCTCTCAACACAATGTACCTTACAGGGTTGCTGTGTGGTGGAGAAAAACAGGAGATAGGACTGCTGTGTATGTTATCTTGAGCTTCTGAATGAAAGGCAGGATGGAAATCTAACAGGCAAGCAAATAAAATGTCACACATCTACACAGCAGAGCAAAAAGTACAGCTGGTAACTTGATCACATCTTATCGGTAGTTCTGGAAGCACACGATCACACTAAAAGGGAGATAATACATAAACCTCAAGATTTTTGGATGAGTTCCTCTTCATTTTCTTCAGAAAGGGCCTGGTATCCTATGAGACCTTGCAACAGGAGTCTCCTGGCAGGGCTTTGCTGCACCACTAGATTCACATATTCACTTACTCACAACCCCCTCCCCCCTCCCCAGCAAGACAGGCAGAAGGGAGCATGGCTTGGCCATGGCAGGTGAATGCTATTTGGGATGTGCATTCAAGCACTGGAAGAAATCCTCATTAAGCAGGGCTTGATTTTTCAGATGTTATTTTCCTTGATCTCTCTTTCTCTTTTGTCAAAATAGGTTAATTATCTGGGTTTAGATATACCCCAACATTACTGTCTAGGAAGAGTTAATTTATTCTTCTATATGACTGGGTCTATAGTGGGTTAAACTGAACTCCCAAATGGTTAATTAATCCCTTTTTGGAGTCTCCACAACACTCTTAAAGCTCTCCCTCCTGTCACTTATTTAAGCCTGTTGTGGTTAGAGTGCCAATGGTAGAGTTACAAGAGGTGGGTTGTAGTAATTCAGTTGTCCACCTGCTGGTAGCAGAGAGATACCTAAATGTTGCCGTCTAGTGGTCAGGATGTTTTAAAGCCCATATTTGATACCCCTAGACAATGAACCACTCTTCATGGATAGTATACCATACTAAAAATTAAATTTACTTTTGTCATTTTCTGAATATTCCTAAACTTAATCATTATCTGCATTAATAGTAAATATATATCAATTCAAGTTGGTTGGTTGGTTTAATGGCCTCCTTAATGATTTCTTATGGAATATTCTGGGCCAGTGTAGAATTTTGAATTGAATTTTTCTGAGCTGTTTTCCAGACGCACAATTGTACGATTGGTCACATTTCCCACCACTGCTGCACATCCATAATTGTGCATGAGCTCTAGTTGTTTACTGTATTTCTAATTAACACTCACAATAATATAGCATTGTTCACCACTTTGTGCATCAGCTTATTTTAGGATATATTTTGCTTATTTTCCCAAATGCATTATTTTGTGTTTGTTTATATTTCATGCATGGGCATCCATGGGGTGAG
Source organism: Candoia aspera (assembly GCF_035149785.1). Lineage (NCBI taxonomy): Eukaryota > Metazoa > Chordata > Lepidosauria > Squamata > Candoiidae > Candoia > Candoia aspera. The sequence continues at coordinate 67,636,053 of NC_086158.1, read as the reverse complement.
GCAAGCAGGCAAGCAACATCACATGTACCATAACATCATCATGTAAATTATGTACCATACATCATTTCCATCATAATGTCACTGCCACAAATTACACAGTTCATGTTACAATGCATGGGGTTTACTGAATATTTATGCTTTCAAGATGATTCTGGTCATGGTCAGAATGAGCTGCATATCCAAGCACCTGGGAGCCCACTTCTCTCTCCAAGTCACTCTCGTGACCTTGTTAAAGAGATCATCTCCGCAAAGTCTGTGTAAATATTTCAATAGGGAGCCTTCACATATATAGGTTCCAGGTGTAGGAGCAGTTCCTGCTGCAGATAATTGTGTTTTATGCAACTTGGAAACAGGAGTGGCTATTCATCATAATTCATGTGTTCCGTTTTATATGCAAAGGCATTGGCTAAGTCCGAGTCATGTATCCAAGTGTAATCTTGATTAAGTCTTGACAAGTCTTCATTTACTGAGCTACATGGGAAATAAGTGAGATTAGAGCCCTGTACTGTATTAACTGTACTTCCCTGTTTCCTCCTTCCACAACATGGTGCTGCATGGGAGGTCACTTCTGGATTCCCCTTGAAATGCAAACCTCCAGGATAACTACCTATATATAAGTCCCATAATCTCCAGTTATCTCTTTGGCCTGAAAAAATAAATCAGACAATGGTATTTTCCTGTGTGCATCAGTATTTCAAGCTGCAAGGGCATTTGTAGAGGGCTTAACTAGGGGACAATGTATTGGATCTAGGTTTACTTGATCTTAGAGTAAGACTATAAAAACCAGTGGGACCTGAGGTAGCCATGACTAATTGTTGATTTCAGTGGATCTGCTTCAATGCAACCTGATTCAATCCAACTTCATCAAAGGCATTCTATTTATTTAAGGACAAAATCAGTGCAAGGATAATTCACTGTATGGTGTGTAAGCTATTGAGATGATGCTGTTTGGCTCTACTTCCGGAATTCAGCAACTTGACATGATGGATAATTGCATTATAATTTATAATCATTGCAGAGAAAATACCGAAGATAAATTAATTCAGAGATACACACACACATACAGTAAATGACAAGATCTTAAATGACAGAACATCTACTATATGCTGTCTACTAGTCACACAAAGACGAGTGAATTGTCCCTAAGTGTTACATAATGATAACCCTGATAGGAGGTTTTTTTAAAGTGTTAAGTCAATTTAAGATTTTTTCACTTTATATTTCTAATCAAAACTAAGAAATGGAGATACTAAAAATATATGCCAATTACTGTCAAGCAGCCTTTTAAAGTCTTCCAAGCTTTTAAAGATTATTCAGAGTACTTGAAATGGACTTCAATCTAATGCCTCATTTCATTGCATTAAACAGCCTAGTTAATAAAGAATCAATATATTCAAAGGGCAAGGTTATCTTTTGTCTATAAGGGGTGGTGTCATTCCGAACCTTTTATAGTTCACATGCTGAGAAAGACCTCATGAAATCCATACTCATCAAATGGGTCAAGTAGAGCAATAAAGAGGCCCCTGGAAGAATGGCTGGCCGCCTTTAAAACAACTATAAGTCTTATCTAACTCACATAGTGCTCCCAAATAATCAGTCACAAAATGTCAATTTCTCATCAAGACAAGAGGCCCCAATGATCATTTTTTTTTCCTAGAGAATACATACAATTAAGTGAATGCAGAAAGAAAGCACCACGGTGATTTGTAGCTTATTATGTCACCAGCAAGCTGTGATCTAGCTCTGAGCAGATAATAAGGGCTGTTGATAACTAAAGTGTCAATATGCCAAAGAATGATTTTTGAATGCGAGCCCCTCTGCTTTTGCTCCCTCCCTCTGGCTGATCATGGGCTTGATAACGGTGCAACTGCCAACTGACACCACTTGTTGTACCTCACAATTAATGCAATGAATAAATAGCACAATAGGGTTGGGGTTCTTTGAGACAATTCCCTGTTTTACCCTTCAAGGATTTCTTTTATGTTTGAATAAGGTTGCTTTTAATGAAATTTAGACTCATCAGAGGAAATCAAAAACCTCAAATCAGATTACAAATTGATTTTTTTTGGTCACAGTGTCACTAGGCAATGTTTGCACTGCCACTGGTTTCTCAGAGGAGGGAAGAATGCCACAAAGTCAGAATACAAAAGTCTGCAAAATAGGCAAAGAATAACTTGTAAGTGTGTGAAAAACACAGAGAGAGACTTTTAAACACTAAAAAGGAATTAACAAGTGTACTAGAATTCTAAAAAAACCATGGGCATAAACAATGCAGCTGTTTTTATCCTACCCTTGACTTTAACTTCACATTCCCTTGTTCTTAAAATATGCACAGCCAGCCTGTAACTGCCTTCCTAATTTAGTCTCATCAGAACTATGTGCAATATAATTTCTAATTCATGTACTTCCTCCAAATTCTTCATTACTAAGTTGTTATTTAGCTTCTGACATCAGACAGACACCTGAAGCAGCTAGTAAATCAGCTACAGGTTTCACTAAACATATATTTTTATCTTTAGGTAGCTACTCTACAAATTTAGGGAAAGATTTCAGCTGTAATGACACATATTTTCTCACTGATTTTGCCTGCCAGAATTCTCCAGTAGAGAATTATGTGGCACACCATAGATGGGAAACTGTTGGCAGTTCAGCCTATTACTACAGTGTGAAGCCAAACATGTGAAATGAAACACCATGCTCAGATTCTGTTTGTAGACTCATAGCCAAGCTTTGGCTACTCCTGTTCTTGTGTAGGTGTGAAGTGATTTCTGGCCAGACATATAGAAAGGTGAATATCTGCAAGCGTTCTTTTAACAGCTCTATTGTTGCTTTGATTTATATCTTGCCTTTGAATCTAGTCCATGATCAGAATGTCTGTAAACACACACATCACTTGAGTATCCTATCCATCTCTATTATCATCTCTCTCTCTCTCTCTCATCTATCTATCTATCTATCTATCTATCTATCTATCTATCTATCTATCTATCTATCTATCTATCTATATCTATCTATCATCATCATCATCATCATCATCATCTATCATCTCTATCTATCATCTATCTTTATATATCTGTTGATCTAATCCATCCACTATCTCTCATTTTGCTGTTTTTTTAAAAAGCTGTGAGGTTCCTGAAAAGCAAGCATGAAAATAATTTTGCTTCTCAAAGTACAAAAGTCATAGATGTCCTCTATTAGCTAACAGCTGGTATACACTCTCAGTCCTGTCTATCCCACAGAAAGCCCTGAATGTTCCTGAGGATGTATTTACACCTCTCACATGATCTGGTATCTTATGGCCATGTTTGCATTTGTAACATTATATTTTTTATTTACTGCTGCGATTAGCTAGTTATGTTGATGTGGAGAACCAGGCTCCAATGAGATTCCAAATCACCTGAATTTTGATCATGTGACCACAGGGACGCTGCAATGGTCATAAGTGCAAGGATCTAAGTCACTTTTTTCCAGTACCGTCGTAACTTCAAATGGTCACTAAACGAATGGTTGTGTCAAGGATTATCTATATAGAGTAACAAAACTAGCAATGTGAATTAACCCTAAATGTTAATTTTAAAAACATGCTCCCTTGAAAATGAGTTAACATACATTTAGAAGAACACTCTGCACAATGGAATATGCAAGCATCTTGTGGGTGTACCTAAGTTAATTTGAAGTGTGAAAAATAGAGGTAGAAGATGCAGGCATGGCCTCTTGCTTTCCTCTTTCCATATGGCATGTGCCTAGGCTTTGAGATGTGATATTTTGAAAGTAACAGGTAAAAATTGATTCAAATAACAGAGTTTTTCCCAAAGAACTCCATGTGGATTAAAAAAATATTTTTGTTGGGGAAAGGGTAGAGCCTGGTTTTATTATCTTACAGTCATGTATTAATATAATTATGCAATAGTTTTTCACTAAGATAACACAAATATTGGAGCAGAGGCACAAGTCCACAGAAAAAGGATAAGAATTGATTGACTCTTCAAAAATGAATATACCTTTACAATCAAATATACTGCTTATGTAGGTAGCTTGTTTTTATAAGCACTGGGTTATAAACTGAGGAGTTCAAATTGCCTCCCTCCCCCACTCCTGCCCCATAAACTCAATTGCACAGAAAAAGTCTTCAGTAAATAATTTAGACATCAAGCTATTTTTCTGGAGAAAGCGGACAACAGAAACTGTTAGCCAGACATTTTCTAGGTAATTTGTACTTGAAGAAGCCAGAGTGAGAATTACTGCTAGCTACAAATGAGACTATTCTTGAGCATCTGCTTGTTGTCATAATTGTGAATGAGATTCCAAATGCTAAGCCGATGTCTCTTAATGGTAAGCTTGGTCTTCAGGTGTGATACAGTGTTTGAAACTCATGTTCCCAGTTCACAGCTAGCAATATATATTATTGTGCCATGACATTTAGAAAATCAAAAACCTTGTCTCATTCAGCTGAGTTGCTAGCTTTTATGAACATATGGAAATGAACTGATATTTCAAATAAAAAATAATAATTTCAGGGTGTTGAAAAGTTTCAAGCAGTACAATTCAGATTTTTATGAAAACTCCATGAAGTGAAATACAGGCAATTGAATATTGCGAGGGAGGGAGGGAGGGAGGGAGGGAGGGAGGAAGGAAGGAAGGAAGGAAGGAAGGAAGGAAGGAAGGAAGGAAGGAGAGAAAGACAGCCACAACCAATGCAAATATTTAATGAGGAGCTATCAATCTATACTGAAACAAAGCTGTTTCTAAAATATCAATGACATACAGACAAATAATCATATTCTCGAAGGATTAATAATAAAGTGATCAAAAAGAGTTGCAGCTTAATTAATAAGAGCAAAACATTAAACATTATAAACTACTGGGCAATAAATCAAATCTAGAATTAACTAATATGAGAAATTTTAAAGACCAGGATGAATTAAGGCTTACTAAATCTCACAAAGATAGTAATTATCCTTGTGAGATAGAGCCAATTTGTTGTTGAGTAAAATCAGTAATATACAGCAAGATATATTCTGGATGGAATTGTTTGTTATAATCAGTTGTACCGCAATGCCATTTATGAATGGCAACAATCAGAAAAAAGAGAGAAGTAACATTCCCATGATACACATTTTTTAAGCAACTTTTTATTTTTTTCAATGATAATCCCAACAAATCTTGGGCAGTGTGGCTTATTAATGGCCATTTGTTATTGAATTTGAATTTCATAATTGGTTTAAAAAACAACTGAATTTTGTAGAGAAGGGCCTGGTGAAAGTTACAATTGTGGATAGTTGCATATTGCTTGGAACTTAAGAAAAATAGAGGACTTGCTGTAGGATCAAGTCTTCCCATTGTTGCACTGAACCCAAAACATCCATGTTGCTGGAAAGCCAGAAGACATAACCCAAGGTTGACTCAGAACAGTGAGTTCAGGGCATAAAATGCCAGAAAGAATAACAAAACTTGGTGGATCAGAAGATGCCAAATCAGTCCCTTTCAGTAAGAATTCATTGATTTCTGTCTCATTCTCAAGATGTCATTTCTTACTTTAAGCTCATTCTTAAAGATAACAGATAACATAGGCTGGAAGCTGATGAATTTTCCCAAGACCATCCCATTGATCTCCATGACTATTGCAGGACTTCGGGAAATATGTTTTTTCCTACAACATGGCAGACATAATATCCATAACTATAAGTGAAAGAAGCAGTACTTTAAAATGCAAATATAACTTCACTTTTGAAGGCTCACAAAATCTCTCATATACTGTTCCTGCACTAAGAGAAGTCCTTTGACAAAGCCCTATCTTGCTATGGTATTACATGCATTAGTTAAATCTTGTTGAAAGCCATCTCAACCTCACAACTTGCTGATGCACAGCTGAAGGTCTTCCAATAGTGTAGTGATGTTGCCAGAAGAGGTAAGGCCAAACACTTTCAGTGGGTTTTTACTTAATTTTTTGAGGTTTCAGGTACCTTGAGTAAGGGTAGGAATGGAAGCATTTTGTTCATGAAAGCCTTGCATTTCCCTTCCCACACCAGAATTGCCTGAAAATCCACAAATCAAGCAAAAGTTGTACCATCAAAGTTCAGCCAGATTGCAACAGAATCTTGTCCTGTAATTGCAGATATATTGGCCGTCTGCTGGAGGTGGCGGATATATGTAGCCCATGGGCCTCAGGTTGCTTACTCTTGCTATAAAAGGCTTAGTCCAGGATGCCCTTTGAGGCTAGCTCCACCCTATCAGCTTTCCTGAACTCTAAGGTCTGACAAACAGGCCTGTCTTTATGTCAGTGTGGTGGAAGCCTTGATGATGGGAATAAAAACAAACTGATCTTAATGACTGGAAGTAAACTATATAGTTTCCCAACTGGGAGGACAGACTGTCCTCTTTGAGAAGACTTTCAGTTTAGGAAGATTTAGAATATGTCAAGTTTGCTTGACATTTTGTTTTAGCTACTGTATCTGCCTATTTTCATTGTATAAACCTCTCTAATTATTTTATGTATAGTGTTGCCCTTAGCTTTAATTATTCTTAGTTACCCTGAGTGGTGTGTAAGTATTGGAAGAAAAGGAATTTCATCTTACATAAATAAAATAAATCAGTTTCCATGTATTAGTGCAACCCAAATAGTTGTGATAGAATTGGGAATACTTAGGGAAACAAAAGTTTAATACGAACTGGTAGGAGTTTGTAAATGCCTCTGCCAACATTTTTTCTTATAGGCAATATTTCAGTTCAGTGAATCCCTTTTCTTTCAATATCTTGCATGTTGTGGCACTTGGTATTTATCTGCTTCAACTTCTTTTTCTGCAGCTTTTCTCCATTTGAATCCTTGAGTGGATGACATTATGTTCTTCCATCTATGGGCAGAGTTCCTCCACTTGCTCTGTCTTGGCAACGTAGGACAGCTTCACTGAGAAACCCCTTTGTTGAACCTCTTGGAGTGTCTAGGCTGTGGGGCCATGTGGTTGACTTCTAGACACATGATGATGTCCTCCTTCAAAGTTGATTGCCTCTGCTAACTGTTTGCTTAGCCATGGAAAACAAACTCTCACACTTTAACGTTACTCACTTTTTCTCTTTCATCACAAAAACAAAAATCAACCCAGTGATTTGTATGGCAGGATCTGGGATCCTGCATCATTCCTTCCTCACATCTGCAGTTCAGCTTGGTTCTCTTTTCTTTTGGCACATATGTATACATGGTGGAACCAAACACTTTTGTGTGTCCTAGGTTAGGCTCCCTTTTCTGTCATAGCTCATATGTTGTTGCAACTGTTGGGAGCTTATTCTGCAAGTAGTTGGCTGTGTCAATTGCTTCTCCCCATTTCATCTACCAGCCCTGCATCCTGTAGCATGGACCTCATCCTTTCAGTCACGAAATGATTTTCTTTCTGCCACACCATTCTGTTGTGGGATATGGGCCACTGTGGTTTCATGCACAGTCCCCTGTTCTTTCAGGTATCTTTGAATGTTGCATGCTCTATATCTACCCCCTTTGCCTCTTTGCTATTTATTTATTGCTTACTGAAGCCATATATTCTTTACACTTCTTCAGTACTTGATTTTTTTCATTGATCAGATAGCAAAAGCTGCATCCTGCGTAATCATTTACAAACGTGAGGATATATTTGTTTCTGCATGAAGTGCTGATGTGTATTGCTTACTGATATCATGATACAGAGCTTTATTGGCTTTTTGCCTCTTTTTCTTGTCTCTCATCTTCATTCTCTTGGTGCCTTTGGCATTTATACAACATGCACACTTGGATGGATTCACACATGGGTGCAACTTTAGTCCTATGGCTAAGCCCTAATCACTTTCACAAGTATTTTTTGCCAAGCCAAGTCTCTCCTATTCTATACTTATGCCCTACATTTTTTCTACCCAGATGGAGAACTTTATTTTTCTCCCTGTTAAATTCCATCCTATTCATTTCAGTCCATTCCTTAGCTGTATCTAGATCTTTCTGAATCTTCTTTCATCCATACTTTTAGCCATTCGTCCCAGTTTTGTATGATCTGCAAGCTTGGCAAGTATCCTCTCAACACCCTCATCCAAGTCATTGATAAAAATGATGAACAGGACAGGACCCAAGTCATAATCCTGGAGCACTCCATGCAATACTTCTTTCCAAGCTGAAGGGGAGCCATTAACAAGTACTTTTTGGGTGTCATCTTTCAGCCAATTGTGAGCCGACCTAATAGTGGTATCGTCTAGCCCATATCTTGCCCTTTTGTTAAGGAGGATATCATAAGGCATTCTGTCAAATTTTCCTGACATCCAGGGACATTTCTATGGCATTCCTATGACCTATCAAAGAAGTAAAGATTAGCCTGGCACAATTTATTTGTGACAAACCCAACTTGATTTCTGTTAATGCCCATCCAACTGGTCACAAACATACTGCTTGAAAATTCATTTGAGCACCTTGCCCAGTATACTGTAGATGTCAAACGAAATCTATTAAATACTGTGGTTTTAAGATATAGTACTTGTCTTAAAGATTACTCAATATGGAGTGTATGGAGTGCTCTGAAGTAGCTTGGGAAGGAAGCAACTCAGAGTATGAGCATGTGTGAGAGAAGGAGAGGAGATGGTGCTAGCTCTCACCAGAACCTTCCCTGCAGGATATAAGGGAGTTATCACATTGAATGTGATACCAAAGTGCAGTTTGAAGTCCTTCTTATATTGTGCAATACTCTCTAGCCATAGATATGCATACAATAGTCCTTTCTTATTATTAATAATAATAGTAAATCTGTTATATGTTGTGCATGACAGAGTTTTGTTTTCATTGGATTTTCCAGGAGGAAAGGGGGAAAATGACACACGCACACACACAGCTTCTTAAATCCACAACAGCCCCCTGATTTAACACAGTGGCTACATTGCTGTAACATTCCAACTGTTCATGAGGAAAAAAAATCATCAGATAATTCAGACTGGAATGAAGAGAACCAGGAAAAAAGGCAGGTCTGAAGAAGTCTCATGGAGGTTGAGTCAGACTTTGTGCTACATTGTCTGGAAACACAGGAGTTTCTAAAAGCAAACAAGGGAAGAATAAAGTAAGAGAACAGCAAAACAACTTGGGTGAACCATAGTTGGTGAATGGAAGGGAGGAGATGGGGAAAATCCCCGTTCAATATATGGACTAGGAAGAATTAAATAAAGCATGGTTGATGTCATGAGTACTGATGGCGAGCAGGAGGGGGCCTCTATCCAGGGGGGAAAATGCATGCGTAGTACTGAGGAATTAAGCAGCCATTCAAAGAGACACAGATCAGACCCGCCTTAACTTTTGGGGTTTATCTGTCTGGGTTTTCCCACGCTTCTTCAGTTTGTTAGGATTCTGTTTTATGTAGCAGTAATAAACACTAGAGACCTACTCCTCGTCTCAGCGTGATTCCTGACTGTTAGGACATCAATCCTAACAAACTCCTACTCCCATTGAAAGAGGGAGGAACAAAGAAAAATAAAGGAGACATTTGGAAAATGTCTTCGGAAAACCAGGAAATTCGGCAAGCCATCCAACAATTGGCAGCAGCCCTGCAACAACACCACGAACAAGTAGATCTCCAGATCAACACATTACAAGCAGCCATGCTACAGCAGTTACAACAACCAGCTCCGATTAACCCACAACCGGTGCCAGCAGCAGCAGCAGCAGCTCCACCAGTAGTCTTGAGATCCCAGGGCAGTCTACCAGAGAAGTTTGGAGGAGAAGCAGGACAGTTGAGAACCTTTCTCACACAGTGCACAATGTTTTTCGACAGCAGACTGGCAGAGTTTCCCACAGACAGAACCAGAGTCACCTTCATTCTAAGTCTGCTAAAGGGACCAGCAGCCAAATGGGCTATTCCCATGGTGGAGAACAATGACCCAATTCTCAACGACTACCAGAATTTTCTGGCAGGGTTCCGAACACACTTGGACGACCCGATCAGAGAGGTCACTGCCAGCCGGGAAATTCGGAAGCTCAAGCAAGGCAACAAGAGAGTGGGAATCTACATTGCTGATTTCAAGTTGTTAGCAGGAGATCTGGACTGGAATGAGAGTGCCTTGAAAGACCAATTCAAACAGGGGCTGGATGAAGAAATTAAGAATGAATTAGTGTGCCAGGGAACACCAGCTACCCTAGAAGGTTTATATCAGTTGTCTGTGGTCATAGATGCCAGGCTAGAAGAGCTCAGACAGATGCAGCCAGGGAGAGGCAGGGGCCTCAGGACGCTTCCAGGATTTCCAGCTCTCTCCACAGCATCTCCTTACTCAGGACCAGAGGAGCCAATGCAGATCGGGGCGAGCAGGAGGCTTATTTCCGAGGCTGAGAGACAGAGAAGGAGAAAGAGAGCCCTCTGTTTCTACTACAGAGTCCAGGGGCACATGGTGAGAGCTTGCCCAGTGAGAAGCCAAGCAAATTCCGTAAGACCCCCAGGGCAAGCAGCAGAAACAAGAACCACCTCCGCCTCTACTTCCAACCAGGGAAACTCCGTCGGTCTCCCTCCACAGAGCTCAGCAGGGAGACCATCAATCAATTAAGAAGGGCTCATTCTGAGGATTCCAGACAGTCCTTTTACTACTTACCAGTAATAATGCACGTAAACGCAGAGCACCAGGTCAAGCTAGAGGCCCTCATGGATTCCGGAGCTTCCACCAATTTTATTGATGTACAGACTTCAACATCCTGACCATAGAATTGCCACGTCCCATAGAAGTGGAGACCATTGACGGCCAGCCCCTCAAGGCAGGGCCAATTAGAAGGTTCACAGAACCTTTGCAACTAACAATGGGAGACCACACTGAGTGGATCCAACTTTACGTTACGGCATCACTTAATGTGCCTATAGTCCTGGGCACACCTTGGCTGAAGATCCACAACCCATTGTTGAACTGGACTACGGGAGCAATCTCCTTCCCAGCTAAGGAATGCCAGCACAAGATTCAAGCCGCTCTCCTCTCTCCAGCAACCAACGCAGTCACGGAAGCAGGGGGTGTCCAGTTGCCAGCCAAGTATGCAGATTTTGCAGATGTTTTCAGGGAACAAGAGGCCACAGCACTACCCCGCCCCCCATAGTGTCATGAGTGCCGTTGAGCTAAAGTAATCAGCGCAATGGCACTCATGACAATGACAAGGAAATAGGTGAAGGGGTACAAGTTAAGTAGCCATCAACCCACAACGACTAACGGCTAACAAACAATAGATAAACGGATCACGGAGCCACCCAAGCCATCAGCAGCAATACCACGGGGATCGCCCAGCTGAAAGCAATCAGCAGAAGAATGAAAACCTGAGGATGGGCGATCCTGGAAACCCTCAACCAATGGCAGGGCAACGCATGGGACAAAGGGGGGTGACGTGACCGAGAGCGAGGGGGCGCTGACCGGCGCGGGGTATTTAAACCCCGCACCGGCGCGCTCCTGTCACTCTCAGCTTTTTTCTAACAACGTTGTACCTATCCTGAAATAAACCAGAGCCTGCTTTGCAACCCAGTGTCTGAACGTTATTCAGAGGTAGGCAGCGCATGACATAAAGCTGAGAGTCATAAACTCAGCCTCGCCGAGCCCCACCGGACGACAACGAGCCGCGGGAGGAGTAGACGGCGAGAAGACCAGCAAGATGAGGCCGGAACGGCGCGGGCAAGGAGGGCGAGCCGCGCGGCAAGAGACAGAGGAGGACCGACCGAGGCCAGAGGCACCGCGGACTCCCGGAGCCATGGACGCCCACCCCACCCGACCCGAGCCTCAGCTCCAACCCCAAGGGGAGATGGCGACGGAGGCAACCCGACCGCGGGAGGGAGCAGCACGACTTCCGAAACCAGCGGAGGACCCCGCGCCCCACATCGCACCCCAGCAACGGGCGTGGAGCGACAGCCCCACGGTGCTCGACACGGAGGAGGACGACGGAGACACCCATCAGACGGAGGAGGAAGCGGACCCGCGGCGGAGGGACGATGAACCCCCCCCCCCGAGGACGCGCCAACGGAACCGGCCCCAGCGGCGGTGCGGGCTGTGGACGAGGAGGCACGAGCTGAACTCGCGGCCATGCGGGCTCAGCTGACGGAACTCCGGACCATGCTCCAGGCGCTTATGCCCCCCGCGCCACCCAATGACGTCCCCGCACAAGCCTACACCCCGAGCGAAGCACCGAACCCACACGAGCCAGCGGAGAGCCAGCAGACGGCACAGGCGGCCGACACCACATCCCGGGAAGCGAGAGGCGGGGCCGCGCAAAACGCCCGGGCCCCAAAGGACTTCCCCATCTTCTTCGATGGGACCCCCTCAAAACTCTCGTTTTTCGTCACCAACGCTAGGGAGTTCATGGGGAGGCACGGACACTCCTATGACTCCGAGGCCGACAAGATCGGCGCCGTGGCGATCAAACTCCAAGACAGGGCGGCGGACTGGTACGTCCAACTGTACGAGTCCAGCTCCCCCGCCCTCGCCACCTTCCCTGCTTTCATCAACGAGATGAAAAACTATTTCGAAGACCCCCTAGCTAAAGTACGGGCGAAAAGCGCACTCCAGAGACTTAAACAGGGCGCACGCACGGTCCCTGACTACGCCCTGGAGTTCAAAGCCCTCGCGGGAAAGGTCTGCGACTGGTCTGAGACCACCCTGCTGGAAATCTTCAAAAAGGGGCTCAACCGCGACGTTCTCCAATGGGCCCTCTACCGCGACGACCCAGAAACGTTACACGGGTGGATCCACCTCGCGGGGAAAGCCGAACACGCGCACCGCACCTTCCTTATGACAACCACGGAAGACACAAACTACGTCGGGAAAAAGGTACCCGCACCACACGGGGGGATGGCCGGCCCCATATACCCAAAAAAGAAGTTCAACCGGGAGCCCTGCGGGAGGTGTGGCAAATTAGGGCACAAGACGGCGGACTGCTTCGCCAACCGACCGCCGACCAGCGCGCCCAAGCCCGCCCCGAAAATTAGCCCCAAACCACCCAACCCGGGGCCGCCCCCTCACCGCCGAATGACCGTGGCCACAGCGACACCGGAAGAGGGCTGGGACGCTTACTGGGGAGAAGAGGACAATACCGACCCCGACCAGCCGGCGGGAAATGCTCCCCGCTTGCCCTGAAACGCGTGGCGAGGCAGGCGGCGGGACAGCAACGCGAACCACCTCAACGAAACGACAAAAGCTCCGTAATATTGGCAGCAATTCAACTCTCTGCCGGCAACGGAGCCACCACGGCCGCGGCACTAGTGGACTCGGGGTGCTCAAAAAACCTTATCCACCCCGACCTAGTCGCCAAACTCGAACTCCGCTGCTTCCCCCTCCCCACGCCGCTGGCATTCCACCAGCTGGACGGCTCCACAGCGGGGGGGAAACCAGCCACGCTACAAACCGAGCCGGTCACCCTGCAAATGGGCACTCACACCGAGCGCACATCGTTCGTAGTCACGCCCATCGGACGGCCCATTGCAGTCCTGGGGATGCCATGGCTCGCGAAAAACAACCCGCGGATCAACTGGGCGACCCGCACCTTCACATTCGGCGACGGCGAGTATCGAGCACCAGTACCAGCTGGCAAAAGCAACCCCACGGTAGGACGAGCGGAGGCGACCACACAAGACAACGCCGCTACCACTGCAGACCTACCGGAACAATACGCCGACTTCTCCGAGGTCTTCGGAGAAGCAGAGGCAGACCAACTACCCCCCCACCGCAAGACGGATTGCCGAATCGACCTACTGCCCGACGTCCCCCTACCTAGACCAAAGATCTATTCGATGACCCCGAAGGAGATGGCAACCCTCCGGGAGTTCATCGATAAAAACCTAGACAGGGGATTTATAGAGCCAGCATGCTCTCCGGTCGGAGCCCCCGTCCTATTCCGGGAGAAGAAAGACGGGACCCTACGGCTCTGTACCGACTACCGGGGCCTAAACGCGGCTTCCCTGTCCAACAAATACCCCTTACCCCTGGTGAAGGACATGCTCGCCCACCTGTCCACGGGCAAAGTCTTTTCCAAATTGGACCTGCGCGAGGCGTACTATCGCATCCGAATCAGGGAGGGGGACGAATGGAAGACGGCGTTCAACTGCCCCCTAGGCGCTTTCCAGTACAAGGTACTGCCCTTCGGACTCGCGGGGGCCCCTGGGGTGTTCATGCAGCTCATCAATGAGGTACTGCATGAACATCTGTTTAAAGGGGTCCTGGTCTACATCGACGACGTCCTTATTTACACAAAAACATACGAGGAACACGTAACCTTAGTCAGGCAAGTCCTCGACAAGCTCAGAAGGGCGCAGCTCTATGCAAAGCCCGCAAAGTGCGAGTTTCACAAAGACCGCCTAGACTATTTGGGGTATCGAATCTCCGGGGACGGCATCGAAATGGACCCCGCAAAAGTCGAAGCGGTACTAAACTGGGAGCGGCCCCGCAACAGACGGCAACTACAGAGCTTCCTGGGATTCGCGAATTTCTACAGGTCCTTCGCCCGGGGGTTCGCTGAGATAGCCCTCCCCTTAACGGACCTCCTCAAAACCAAAGGGGTGGGGGACACCAGACGCGCCAAGAACCCAGGCACAGTGCTGAATTGGACTCCCGCGTGCCAGACCGCATTCGACAAGCTGAAAGCGCTGTTCACGACGGAGCCAATCCTCGCGCACCCGGACCCAGAACGGCCGTTCGTGGTCCAAGCCGACGCCTCAGACTTCTCCCTGGGAGCCATCCTCCTACAAAAAGACTCCACGGGGCTCCTGAAACCATGCGCCTACCTGTCAAGGAAGTTCTCCGAGACAGAGAGGCGATGGCACGTCTGGGAGAAAGAAGCCTTTGCGGTGAAATCGGCACTAGAAACATGGCGTCACCTACTCGAGGGAGCCACCCAACCATTCGAGGTCTGGACGGACCACCGGAACCTCGAGGCCCTACGAACGCCTAGACGCCTTAGCCCAAAACAGGTCCGATGGGCACAATTCTTCAGCCGCTTTGATTTCCAGTTGAAGTTCATGCCGGGCAAGAAGAACTTCCTGGCCGACGCCCTCTCCCGACTGCCCCAAGACGAAGAGCCCGCCCCAGACACCATTGGGACGGTCCTATCCGCCTCGCAACTGGGGATGGCCGTGACCACCCGAAGCGGCGCACGAAGGCAGCTCGACGCTACGGCGCAGCCGACGGCGGGACAACCGGCGACGGAAAGAAGGCAACCGCAACTACCAGGGGGAATGCGCACGGACCTCGCCGCCGCCCTCAAAACCGACCCCTGGTTCCTGGCAAACCCCGACAAGGTAACGATGGCGCAAGACCTAGCATGGGGGGAAGGCAGAATCTACGTCCCGGACTCGCAACGCCAGGCGATCTTGCATAGGTCACACGACGCCAAGCAAGCGGGACACTTTGGGTTCCTCAAGACCCTACACCTAACACGGCGGCAATTCTGGTGGCCCGCGCTCAGGCGAGACGTAAAAACCTACGTGGCGTCCTGCCCAACGTGCGCTAGGGCCAAACGGGCACCAGGAAAACCCGCGGGGCTATTGCAACGGGTGGCAGAACCCTCCCGCCCATGGGAGGAAATCTCTATGGATTTTATAGTGGACCTCCCACCCAGCCAGAAGAAAACGGCCATTTGGGTGGTGAAGGACTACTTCTCAAAGCAGGCCCACTTCATCCCCTGCACGTCAGTCCCATCCTCACAACAACTAGCCAAACTCTTCCTCATCCACGTGTACAGGCTACACGGATGTCCCGCACGTGTGGTGACCGACAGGGGCACACAGTTCACCTCCAAATTCTGGCGGGCCTTCTTGAAGCTGACGGGGACCCAACAGGCCCTGTCTACGGCTTGGCATCCGCAGACGGACGGAGCCACTGAGGTTCTTAATGCCACCTTAGAGCAATTTATACGATCCTATACGAACTACCACCAGGACGACTGGGCTGAACTGCTCCCGTTCGCCGAAGTCGCATACAACAACGCCGTCCACACGAGCACGGGAAAAACCCCGTTCGAAGTAGTCTCGGGGTGCGACTTCGTCCCCATACCGGAGCTACCTCAACCCCCGGAACCCCAGGTGGACGCCAGCGACTGGGGACGGAAGATCGCGGAAGCATGGCCAGTAATCACGGCGGCGCTGAAGGAGGCACAGGCTGCTTACAAAGAGCAGGCCGACAAGCACCGGCGCCAACAACCGACGTTCCAGGCGGGGGATATGGCCTATCTCTCCACCAAGTTCCTAAAGTCAACCCAACCCTCGAAAAAACTGGGGCCTAAGTACATCGGGCCGTTCCGAGTCACGCAAATAGTGAACCCGGTAGCAATACGCCTGGACCTGCCACACAACCTCCGGAGGCTCCACCCGGTGTTCCACACCAGCCTCCTAAAACCGGCAACCACCTCCCGATGGCACCCAAGCACGCCTCAGCCCGCACCGCTTATGATCGACGGGCAACACCACTTCGAGATAAGGGACATCCTCGACTCACGCAAGCAACGAGGAACCCTACACTATCTGGTCAGGTGGAAACACTTCCCCCACCCGGAATGGGTGGCGGCGCACAACGTTAAAGCGCCTGACCTGACCAGAGCATTCCACCGGGCATACCCCGACAAACCGCAATCAAGGTCAGCAAAACCAACCCCCCCCCCCGCAGGCCTCCCCCCGCCTCCCGTGCCCCAAGGGAAGGGGCCCCCCCCAAGCCCGCGACTTGGGTGGACCTCCCCCCCCCCGGGACTCACTCCCCCCGCCCCGGGCCCACGGGGTGGTGACAAACGATCGCCAGCACCCTCCCCCCGCCCCCTGGCCGCGGGGGAGTGGCAAGCAAGTCAACAGGGCAACCTGGGGGCAACGCCCAGGAGACACAACAAAGGCGACGCACTCCAAATAAGCAAAAAAGGGCCCTACCTGGAGCTGAGCAGCACCCGACCAGCCACGCCTCTCGCCTCGCCGAACTGAGCCAAACAAACAGGGTGTGGTTGGAGCATGCGCACGCCAGGTCAGAACCCGAGCATGCGCACCATGGACACACCCTGGGAAGGCACGTGGTAGAGGGAGGAGCAAAGGGAGGGGCGACAACTACTCCGGCGGGAACTTTGAAAAAAAAAAAAAAAAAAAAAAAAAAATGGCGTTTTGACAGCTCCATGGGGAAAACCCAGAAACCCGGGGGAGAACACTATTCGGAAAGGGGGCAGTATGTCATGAGTGCCGTTGAGCTAAAGTAATCAGCGCAATGGCACTCATGACAATGACAAGGAAATAGGTGAAGGGGTACAAGTTAAGTAGCCATCAACCCACAACGACTAACGGCTAACAAACAATAGATAAACGGATCACGGAGCCACCCAAGCCATCAGCAGCAATACCACGGGGATCGCCCAGCTGAAAGCAATCAGCAGAAGAATGAAAACCTGAGGATGGGCGATCCTGGAAACCCTCAACCAATGGCAGGGCAACGCATGGGACAAAGGGGGGTGACGTGACCGAGAGCGAGGGGGCGCTGACCGGCGCGGGGTATTTAAACCCCGCACCGGCGCGCTCCTGTCACTCTCAGCTTTTTTCTAACAACGTTGTACCTATCCTGAAATAAACCAGAGCCTGCTTTGCAACCCAGTGTCTGAACGTTATTCAGAGGTAGGCAGCGCATGACACATAGGGACTGTGATTGCTCCATTGAGTTGATACCAGGAGCCAAGATTCCAGCAAGGAAACAATATCCCATGTCCCCCAAGGAACTAGCCACCTTAAAGGATTACTTGGATTCTAATCTCCAAAAGGGTTTCATCCGACCATCTACTTCCCCAGCATCTGCTCCTACCTTCTTCGTACCAAAGAAGCCTGACCCTTTGGCACCAGCAAACCAGGAGGCACCCATGAGAGTGGTGCATGATTTCAGTTCCCTCAATAAAGTCACGGTCAAGGAAAATTACCCACTCCCCCTAATATCTGATCTGCTGGATCGCTTACAGAAAGCTCGCATTTTTACTAGGTTGGACCTCAGGAATGCGTACAATCTGATCCAGATGAAAGAGGGGCATGAATATCTGACTGCCTTCGACACCAGGTTTGGTAAATTTGAGTACCTTGTTTTGCCCTTTGGCTTGTCTAATGCAGGAGTCATATTTTCCCGATTTATGAATCAATTTTTTTCTGATTTACTAGATAAAGATCTGGTCATTTATCTAGATGACATATTAATTTTCTCTGAGGATGCTACAACTCATGTAACCCATGTATGTAATGTCTTACAAAGACTGAGAGAGAACAAGCTGTTCACCAAGCTAGAGAAATGTGCCTTCGATTTAACTGAATTACATTTCCTGGGCTATAAAGTATCAACAGAAGGCATATCCATGGATCCTTCTAAGGTCCAGGCAATTCTCTCTTGGCAACCCCCCTGAAATGTGAAAGATGTACAAAGGTTCCTGGGGTTCTGCAATTTTTACAGGAGGTTCATAAAAAAATTTAGTGACAGGGATAAACCCCTCACACAGCTTTTGAAGAAAGGATCAAAATTCATTTGGGGGGAGAGGGAGCAAACAGCCTTCCAAGAATTTAAGCAACTCTTTGCATCCCAGCCGCTGTTAAAGCACCCTGATCCCATGAAGCAATTCATAATGCATTCAGATGCTTCCGATATTGCCATTGGGGTGGTGTTATTGCAATATACAAACAAAACCGAGAATACATTGCTTCCTTGTGCCTTTTTTTCACGCATGCTCTCACCAGCAGAGAGAAACTATGATGTTTTTAACAAGGAGTTGCTAGTAATTAAAGCAGCATTCCAAAAGTGGAGGCACTGGCTAGAAGGTGCAGCCTTTCCTGTGAAAGTTTGCACCGATCACAAGAATTTACAGCTTGTACAAAATGCCAGGTCCCTCACCCCACGCCAAATCAGATGGAGCCAGTTTTTCTCCTGTTTCAATTTTGTTATTTCTTATGTTCCCAGGGCACAGAACTGTTTTGCAGATGCCCTGTTTTGATCTATTCAGGCAACCCCCGCTACTCACCAGGAGGTATAGGCTACTATATTACAACCTCACAACTTTGATCAGTCTATGAGGGGGAACCAGACAGAGATTTTAGCAGCAGGCAGACAAGCAGAGGACCTATTTACAAGAGTCAGAGCTCAGCAGCAACAGGACCCGTATGCCAGGGCCAGGATGGATGACCTCCAGAGGGCCCTGCAAGACACTGCCTCCCCATTCAATGTGGAGGCAGGAATCCTCTGGCATAGTGGGTGATTATACATTCCCCCCTCATTGAGGGAAGAAGTACTGAGACTTTGCCATGACCATCAAACGGCAGGCCACAGAGGTGTTTTCAAAACTCTCCATAGAGCTCTGAGAGACTACTGGTGGCCTAAGATGACTGCAGACATAAAGGGCTACGTGGCTTCTTGTCATACCTGTAGATGAGCCAAGCCTCTCCCAGGGAAGCCCACAGGACTCTTGCAACCCCTACCCACCCCCAGTCAGCCTTGGGATACAATCTCCATGGATTTCATCACTGATTTACCCCCGGTCCAGGGGCTGACTTCTATATTAGTGGTGGTGGACCTTTTCACTAAAATGGCACATTTTATTCCTTGCAAGGGCCTTCCATCTGTGCAAGCCACAGCGCAGTTGTTCATGGACCATGTTTTTAGGTATAGAGGCATGGTAAATCACTTGGTGAGTGACACAGGCCCTCAGTTCACTTCCAGGTTCTGGAGGGCCCTTTTCCAGTCATTAGGGGTCCAGATCCACCTATCATCATCGCATCTTCTGGCTAGTAACGGGCAAGCTGAGAAGATTAACCAATGGTTACAGCAGTATCTCAGGTGTTACACCACTTATCAGTAAGACAATTGGCCAGCCCTACTCCCCATGGCAGAATTTACCTATAATAACTCTGTGCAATCCTCTACCATGTTGTCTCCTTTCCAAGCACTCTACGGGGTTAACCTTCAGGTGTTGCCCACCTCCTCCCAGCAGGGAGCTGTTCCAGCCGTGGCTGATTTCCTTAAAGAGCAACAAGCCGCACAGGAGTTGTTAAAGGAGCAGCTGAACAGGGCAAAGAGTGCTTGCAAGAGAGCTGCAGATGCTCACAGACAAGAGGGGCCGGCGATTGCGGTAGGAGACAAAGTGTGGCTCTCTACCAAGTTTTTGACCTCTACCAGACCCTCCAAGAAGTTGGGCTCTAAGTTTGTGGGCCCTTTCACTGTGGTACAACAGATAAATCCAGTGGCTTATCGCTTAAAGCTGCCAGCATCCATGAAAATCCATCCAGTCTTTCACAGAGCCTTGCTAGCCAAAGACTCTCCCCCAAGTACCTTGCAATCACAAATGCCCCCCCTCCAGTAATTGTGGAGGGGGAGGAAGAATACGAAGTCGAGGAAATTCTGGACTCTAGGAGGAGGGGAAGGGGCATCCAATATTTCATACACTGGAAAGGGTACCCTGAGGAAGAGCGCACGTGGGAGAATGCCAGAGATGTGTATGCACCAACGCTGGTTCATCGATTCCATCAGCTTTTCCCTCGCAAGCCCAAGCCTCGCACTCTACCAGAGATTCCTCACTTGGCTGAGCAAGCAGAGGAATCCCAAGCAGAGGAGTTCGGAAGTTTGTAGTTTCTATCCCCACCTGAAGCCTTGACACCAGTAACAGAGGGGGGGGGGAACCGCAGCCCTCCACCTCGGGCTGGCATTTCCCAGGGGGGAGGGGGGACGACTCTTCTAATTACCTAGCTATTTTCCAGCAGCAGCCACCTGGGCCAGAAGAGTTATCAGACCTGGAGACCAACACTGATTCGTCCTTGGAGGAGTTTTCCTTTGAAGACTTTCCATCGTTGCCCAGTTCCCATGGGAGCTTAGAAGGAGACATAGACTCTTATCAAGCCTCTGGAAGGGAGGGGGCTGAAATGGAATGTGAATCTGGAGGGGAGGGTGATGTCATGAGTACTGATGGCGAGCAGGAGGGGGCCCCTATCCAGGGGGGAAAACGCATGCGTAGTACTGAGGAATTAAGCAGCATTTCAAAGAGACACAGATCAGACCCGCCTTAACCTTTGGGGTTTATCTGTCTGGGTTTTTCCCATGCTTCTTCAGTTTGTTAGGATTCTGTTTTATGTAGCAGTAATAAACACTAGAGACCTACTCCTCGCCTCAGTGTGATTCCTGACTGTTAAGGCAGGTGGTCCCTGATCAGAATTCTTTTCAGTGACCAAGGATGAAAAGTATTGTGGTGGTGAAAGGTACCTTCCTATGCACTGCATTCACTACCAAACCCGTGAGATGCAGGCCCCCCAACATATGATGTGCTTAAAGTGCCCTTGGAAGAAAATATTCACAGCAAACTGAATTGACCCTGAGTGGTGACAGGGTGAAGACTCAGTCAGGAACCCGTGGCCCCATAAACCACATTGTTTCTATTCACCATATCTCAAGGATAGTATAGTTAGCATGCTGACCTAGTGGGAAGGGTTTATCTAAAATATTCCAATGTCATGCTGTAACTTCTACTGTGTCTGTCTTTTCCTTTGTTTTGCTTCTGCCATTCTCTGCCTTGCAACGTAGTGAGCCAAATGTATATAAGCCCTGGTTCCGCTGTTGCTCATGGCTGCTCAGCAAAGTATCAAAGCTTTGCTGGGGGTCCAGTATATACTGTATAATTGCCTGTATGCATGCCAATAAAATTATGTTGTATCTTGAAAATGATTTGGTTGCTTTAGGTGAGCCAGGTTTTGGCTACAACAGTATGCAGGGCCAGATAATAAACACTGGCTTATTTGCCATTTGTTTGTTTGTTTGTCTGTCTGATTGATTGATTTCTATCCCACCTTTATGCCACCGTACATAAATAATGCTCCCATCTCCTATTTTCCTGTGACATGCTTCAGCTAAGAGGGAATGACTGGCCCAAAATATATGCCATGCCACTTCATTTTCAGATTTTCTGGCATTTAGTTTTAATTACATTAATTACACACAGTTAATATGATTATTACTTAGTTAGAGTTAATAATTCCCAGCCGAAATATACTGGATAACAATACATAACGACAGTCCATCTAAGAACTTCCCTTGTACAACCCTGAACAATCAGTTATGACTTTGCCATTGTAATGAGGTTATTCTTTTAGCAAGGTTATTGTTAAAAAAGCAATATTTACCATTACTTGCATGAATGTTGTTGTAAAGTTAGAATGAGGGCATAGGATACATATTTTCTGTTACAGAATGAGGTAAGTAACATCCTTATCTCTATTTTTCTAAAGGAAAGGAAAGCAGTAAATCAAACATTTATGAAAGGAACTGAAGAGAATAAATTGAGCTGGGTTTGGGGAAGGCTGGTAAGCAGTGCCATCAAGGGACATAAGGGAGTCTCTCCAGAGGCAGATGGCAGCACCTAGACAACCTTAGTTGATCTCAAAAAGCTAGATAGGGCTAGGCCTGGTTAATCCTTAAATGGGTGAGCACTTGAACATGTTTGTAAGGATTGCCTACCCTAATAGACTCAGACTCACAAGCAGGAACTTAATGATATCTGATTTATTAAAGAATAGTATGCAAATACAGAGAAAGCTGAGAATGAGCAAAAGCGCGCCAAATACAAACTAAAAACCCTCGGCACAAACGTAATCCCTCCCCTCGCCCTGCCGTTGCAAACTCCCCCCCCCCCCCCAGGTGCTGGTAACTGTTTCTGCTGATGTCCTGGGAAAGGAACCTAGAACACACAAGATAACCCAAACACATTCCAATCCAGCTGCTAACACATAACAATCCCACGAGATGGAATCCTCCTCCCCGCCCAGACGAAACACGCATCAGCCAAATGACATGCAAAACGTTACAATGTACCAGCAACATTGGAATGGTGAACATGACAGCCATTTCATTATGGCAACTGCTTCAGATTGGCCTTCCTTTGGACTCTGGAGGTAAGCTAGGACAGAACAACAGTACATCTCCCCCACAGTCATGGTGGACAATACCCCAGCTCAGTTGTGTTACTTTGACATCTAATCCCACAATGGATTAATTCCCAACTTCTCTCTTTCACTGCTAATAAAAATACTCAAAAGCTGTCTTAGATGGCTGCTTCATTCTGCCTAACGTTACTGCTGCCTCTTATAAGAGTGAAATTGAGAACTTTGTAATATATAACGCTTCCCTTTGCTTTTGCAGTCATAGTCCCTGCTACTTCTTTTATTATTATGGATAGTTTACATGTTGCTTGTGTCCATTTGCCTTTCCTTTGACTGTGTTTACATGAAGGTACGGTGCCTTGAATTACAATGGCTAAAATTAGGGACTGCTGCAACTAGTAGAATATGTATTGTCTGATAACACACAGGTAACAAATGTTATTGACAAACTCCAAATGCATACACATTTCCACAACAGAAATGTGAACCGTGTTTTGAGATCAAGATGTTCTAGCCCAGAAATGAATTGTTCCAACCCTTTTGACCTTTGTGGAAGTGATCCAACCTTGAAACAGGCTGATTATGTGATGGCATGCAGAAGGCCCACTTCACCGTTGAGCCACTTCCAGTCAGATCAAAATGTTCTGGTAACAGAAAATTGCTATCTGGTGAGGTCAAAATAGAACTTTTTGAGTTTGGAACATTCTGATCTCTGAATATTTTGCATTATATGAAGAATCTATATAAGAATCTGGATTTGGCAGTTTTCTCTTCCCACTTCCTGATCTATCTTTTAAAACCTTACTTGTAGCAAAATGTTGTGCTTTAGGGTTACTTTATTGTAGACAATACAGAGTACATGATTGTATATTTCCAGGTATATATGAAAAGGATAATTCCAGAATGACAGCTTAGTACTTAGAAGTTTTTTCAAACTTGGCAACTTTAAGATGCTGGCTGAGGAATTCTGGGAGTTGAAGTCCACACGTCTTAAAGTTGCCAAGTTTGAAAACCATTGAGTTAAACTATCTATCTTTTAATAAACATTTTATGAACCATAACTTTATGGTTATATGCAAAATCAAGAACAAAACTTCAAACCAAAAAAGAAAGCCTAGTTCATTTCATCCAGTGATGGTGATTCAGGATAACAAATTTAATTAAATTGTAGTTCTGTATCTATTGGTCCAAATTTTCTATTCATACTATTACACAGTAATCATGCTGATGTAAACCTAGAGCAAAATGATTTTCAATAGTGTCACTAATTGAATCTCCTGTTTGAAAAATATTGCAAGCACCTACTTACATTATATGCTTTCTTTTTTAATAGAATCCATCATATTTAACTAATCAATATATTGATAGGAACAAGACATGAAACCACCTGTCCAAAAAATTCTAGGACAATATCAGACTAAGATAATATTCGGTGTGCATATGATATGAAAGGGTGATAGCACTGTAATAATTTTATCTAACAAGGATCAATATTTAATGTTATGTAATGTTCATTCCAGTTTGCAGAAACTGCCAAGCCAAGGGCAAAGCCTGAGTCATTGAGAACATTTTTTTTTAAAGGAAGCTTTTTAATCCTGTGCTGAAGTTTTCTGCTTCATTCTCAGTGCCCTGCAACATGAACAAAATAAATGGGCTGCAAATCTTCTATACTAAATTCAAAGTTAAGACAATACAAAAAACTTTAGCTGCTATAAAACGATTTCAGACTTTCTGTTGGATTTCTTCCAGGTTTAACAATTGTATTTCTTGCACACCATAAACACAATGTCAACTTTCAATTTTAATAAAAACCCTACGTGCATTCTCCTCCCAAAGATGATCAAGAAAGACTACTGTGATCAACCTATAATGGCTATAATGTATCATATTTTAATGTGGAGATTAAATATTTATAAATTGTCCATCAAATTGTTTCTTCTAACCAGGAGTTTGCAAAGCTCCATGCCGGGTAACCAAGCATCCACGTGTAGGTGGTCAGTCAAAAGGTAAAATAATCCAAGCACAAGAGTGTCTATGGATTATATTGGTTGTCATCTTTATTAGAAATGCAATTTTTCTATTAATTAATTTATTAAATGTACAGCACTTGTCATTGTTGTTTGCTGTTTATTCGTTCAGTCGCTTCTGACTCTTCGTGACTTCATGGACCAGCCCACGCCAGAACTTCCTGTTGGTCGTCAACACCCCCAGCTCCCCCAGGGATGAGTCCGTCACCTCTAGAATATCATCCATCCACCTTGCCCTTGGTCGGCCCCTCTTCCTTTTGCCCTCCACTCTCCCTAGCATCAGCACCTTCTCCAGGGTGTCCTGTCTTCTCAATATGTGGCCAAAGTATTTCATTTTTGCCTTGAATATCATTCCCTCAAGTGAGCAGTCTGGCTTTATTTCCTGGAGGATGGACTGGTTTGATCTCCTTGCAGTCCAAGGCACTCTCAGAATTTTCCTCCAACACCACAGTTCAAAAGCATCGATCTTCCTTCTCTCAGCCTTCCTTATGGTCCAGCTCTCGCAGCCATATGTTACTACTGGGAACACCATTGCTTTAACTATGCGGACCTTTGTTGTCAGTGTGATGTCTCTGCTCTTAACTATTTTATCGAGATTTGTCATTGCTCTTCTCCCAAGGATTAAGCATCTTCTGGTTTCCTGACTGCAGTCAGCATCTGCAGTAATCTTTGCACCTAGAAATACAAAGTCTTTCACTGCCTCTACATTTTCTCCCTCTATTTGCCAGTTATCAATCAAGCTGGTTGCCATAATCTTGGTTTTTTTGAGGTTTAGCTGCAAGCCAGCTTTTGCACTTTCTTCTTTCACCTTCATCATAAGGCTCCTCAGTTCCTCTTCGCTTTCAGCCATCAAAGTGGTATCATCTGCATCTGCATATCTGAGATTGACAGCACTTGTCACATCTTTTAAAAAGAAGGTAAAAATTCTTCCAAGGCTCAATTCCTGCCGATTTTATAGGCATGTCCATGTTATTTTCTTGGCAAAGGGATGGAAGAACTATTGCCTTTTTCTGAAATATATTTTAGACTTTCCAGTCTAGCCCAAGGCTACCATTCATGGACTGCAAAAAATCAGAAAACCACTAGATGGAAGCGAAGAGATACAGAAAGCTCTTATCTGTTTGCTGCCATCTAATGGTTTTCCAGATTTTTTTCAGTCCAGATATGGTTGTTGTTGTTGTTGCTCAGTCGTTGTGTCCGACCCTTCGTGACCCCATGGACCATAGCATGCCAGGCCTTCCTGTCCTCCACTGTCTCCCGGAGTTTACTCAAATTCATGTTCATTGTGTCAGTGATGCTATCTAACCATCTCATCCTCTGCCATCCCCTTCTCCTTTTGCCTTCAGTCTTTCCCAGCACCAGGGTCTTTTCCAGTGAGTCATCTCTTCGCATTAGGTGGCCAAAGTATTTGAGCTTCAGCTTCAGTATCTGTCCTTCCAATGAACAGTCATGGTTGATTTCCTATAGAATTGACTGATTTGACCTCCTTGCAATCCCCTGGCATTTCCTTGTAGCCCCTCCTCCAAGTTCTTATCAGGTCTGTCTTTGCTTACTTTTTGAAATCAGCAAGGTTTGACTAGGTGCTACCACCTAGCTAGAACTTTAAATAGAAAACAGTAAAGGGATTTTGCCACAATCTGTCTCTTCTCTTCTTGGTTCCAGTCCTCAATTGGCAATGTTCAGTGTTGGGTGTTGGTGGGGGCAGGAGGGCATTTCATTTATTTTGGAAGATTGTACTTCTAAAGTAGTAGAGGCTTAAGGTATTCATTCTACCCCTTATCCTGTGTGGAAGGAATCAAATATTTCTATAAGATTTTGTGGAAAGCAGTAAAACAGATGTGCCTTTTCTTCCTCCTCATCCTGACATTGAATTTTGGCAGCATGGATAGACTGTGCTCTGACGGATTGTAAGAATGAATGTTGGGGATCTTATCTGGTCTCAGGCCACAACCTGTAGTGTAGGGTAAGGAAGATTTCTTTAACCAGCCTTCTAAATGTGTGGAACTAAAACTAATTTGAGGAATATGGCAGCCATCTGGACACTATCATTTGTTAAAGGCTGGCATAGGATAATCATGTTCAGTAGGTCAATAGATGAAAACTTTGTAGTAATATTGTGTTATTTATGTTTTACTTACTTGTGTCCCCCATAAAATATTTTACCGGTAGTTTTAACATAAGGACATTTTAAGTTTTAGAAGACTTAAGAACTGTTCAAAATGTTTTATTTGCTGAAAGCAGAGAAGATGAAAAGTAGCTTGAGGAAAAAACTTTAATCTTCATTTGTAGCTTCTTGATTAATATCATCAAAGAGCTGGCTCCCATCTCTACTTCACAGAAGAGCTAACAATTATGAATATTTTGTTAACATTTATTGGACTTTGAGATAATGAAAATAGTCTTATATTTTATGCTGTGTGTTTGTGTATAAACATACACATGCCATATATACACAGTGTCTATAGAGGATAGACATTCTACTTTCCTCCATGTTCCCATAACCTGAATGGGACATAAAATTCAGCCAAAGCATGAACTCCAAGACTGAGTTTGTAACAGATTTTCCATTATTGGTAGTGGAGTAGAAATGGGTGTCAACAGCTCTTGTTGCTTTTGTCAAAATGATGGCAGCAACATTGTTCCATCACACTACAAGTTCCATCCATTTATGATGTATGTGTGATATCATGACACATGTGCAAAGGTGGGGGGCTTGCATCACAATGGCATGATGCTACTTTTAACAGACTGACTGGATGCTGTTGTGAGTGGATTAACACTTTGAACTAACTGTTGAGAGTGGACTAACACCTTTTCCAACTCTCATCCTGATTTATTTCTTCTGAGTGCTAGAAAATGATCAATAGATATTACCATTGTCGTTGATGCCTATTTCCTTTAAAGGACATGACCTATTATGATGATTTCCAGGGCATGTTTGTGTGCCATATTTAGGGGGACTTTTGGCCAAGGCAGAACTTTCTGGTAGAACTCTCCAAGTACTGTAGATCCTACAGTATAATCTATAGTAATATTCAACTTCAACAAGAAACTGAAGCCACTGAGATCTTACAAAGGTAGGCAAAGCCTGTCTTCAATTAAATTCTGTCTCTTTGAAAAGACCAAGTATATTCCTTAATCTTGTAATATGCTTAATCTTGTAATTTTAAAAAATCCTGTGATGTCTGAGAGATAAGGTGCTTGATGGGGACTCATCTTCTGAATTCAGCTGCAGCCATATGAACAAATACCTACTTTGGGATAGAACCATCCTTCTCTTTAATTCTAAATTCTAAATTCAGGAGCAGCATACCGATTCAAGTTCTGAAAAACAAATGGAGATATCAGTATGGTTGGGAAAACATATGGTTTGTAGAGCAATGGCAATAGAAAGCTTGAGAGAGATAGGCAAACAGATCAGAGTTCCTTCCTTCCCTCCCTCCCTCCAAAATTGGAAGTAAAAAGCTGGCTAGAACCCTGAACCCAAACCCCTCACATTAGGAGGAATAATATAATCTAATGTTTGTTGCCAGTTGCAGCTGTCTCTGCTCTGCCAGTTAACTCTCTTCTGAACTTACTTGTAGAATCATGATTTTAATGTATCTTAAAGGAGTTCACTCCATGCTCCATTGGTGGAAAAAAATCTATATTTATGACAGGTTTTGTGCCAGGAAGGAACCCAGCATCAGTACAAGAGTGCCAGTAATATCTTAGCACCAGTCAGGACTTTTCACTTGAACACAGGTGGAACATTAAATGCAGTGATTTTCAGTTAAAGTTGATTGAATCAATGAGGCAAACTTCAAATGGGATTGAGAGAACCATAGGGTCAGCCCACCAAATTCTGTATGGGAGGATTTCGAGGGATGGAGAAGTGTGGTATATACCAGTAGCTTACAGCATATATCATATTTTTGATACTACATTAAGAAGTTGTCTTTATTCACATAATGTTTCAACTTTAGGGCTTAATTTAATAGTCAGAAGCAATGGCATGCTTTCTTCCTATGCATTTCTCTGAAATACATATATTTTAACTATTTAAGTTCACTTATATTTCAATGGTATTTTCCATCATAATGTCACTAATAGACCCTCTACCTTTTTATGTTACTTTCACTAGATAACTGAAAGTGGTTTATATTAGTCTCCTGTGGCCATTCTCTGAAATATTTATTTATTTTGAATTGCCACTTTATGTTCATTTTGCTAGAGAGAGAGGCTTTGTTGTTACGCTGCTAACTATTTCAATTGCTTGATCTGCCAAGTGAGTAGGAGATCAAACAAATAGGGGATCAATATGATCACTGACCAAGTCTCCCTCAGGGAAATATAAAAGTGGAATTAATCACTGCTCTTCAGAGGCTACAGCACCAGAAGACATCCTTTGGTTTTCAGACTCAGTGCTGCAACCACCCCACTAATGCTCCTTTTTGTAATTAGGTTCCTTATTTACATCATCCTGTGCCATTCTATAATTTATAAATAGCCTCTCTCTAGTCTCTCAAATGCCTTTTGAAACCTTGTTTTGATAGAATGGTGTTTCTTTTCTCTAAGAAATGTTGTCCTTAATGGCTTCACTGTAAATTTCAGCTAAGTCATATGCTTACTTCCTTATGTAAAATTAAAAATACTGTATATCCCACTAGAATACTTGCCTACAGATCTATATAGTTGTGAAGAAAGATAGTTTGAAAGATCATGAATTCAAGGTTATCCAGCAAGTTTCATGGCTCATCAGGAATTTGGCAGCACTGTTATTGGGGGTAGCACATGAGTGACCTTGGCTGAATTTGAAAATGCTAAGCAGGCTGGACTTGGCTAGTACTTGGATGGGAGACTACCAGGAAATCCCAGGGCAATAAACTATACAGGGTAGGTAAAAAACTCCTAGAAGAAGACAAGGATAAACATTTATTTCCAAAAAAAAAAATCATCATGTTCAGGTAGTCACTAGGAGTTGAGCCTGAATTGAAAAAGATCTTACTTTTATTTATCTACTATGCTGAATTGTCAAATGTATTTATCTACTATGACAAAGGAAAGACATATCTGGTGATATATAATAAATCATACTAGAAGTCGTTAGATATCAAGTTAGATATAATTCGGTAGCAGTTTGACATATTCTACCCAACTAGGGTTCCCTTCCCTGTAGGTAACACAGAAGAGGGGACACTTGGAGGTTCAAAGATCCAGTAAGCAAGGGGCTTGTAGTTTTCATCAGCGAGGAAGACCCCCAGTGCATTGACTAGGAAAAGACTGCAGCTTAAAGAGTCAAGGGAAACAGCAGATAGAAGAGGACCAACTCAGGAACAAATGGAGGAGAGACAGAAAAGTGCTACAAGTGCTCAAGCTGTTGCCTTGGGCCATTTTGCAAAGAGAGGAGAGAGATGGTTATTTAAGTAATTATCCTGCATTTAAAATGTGCCGCACCTTAAGGCTGCTAAAGCAGCAGGGGAGGAAGGAGAGTGAGATGATGGGCCACTAGGATCTTTCTGCAGAATAAAAGAAGATTCATCCTATGGAGTTCAATAACTTAGTGTTCTTTAAAGGTTTTCTTCTACCTATTTTATGCTGTCTGTCTATGATTGCTGTTTCTTTACTGTAAGTAGTAAAGCTGTCCTTGGTTGTTTATAAGCAGGGTTGATCTTTTAAAATTGGATTCCAAAGAGGGAGGAGGAAAATCAAGCCCTTCTCACACACACACACACACACTCACCCGCTTCTGCTGGCTGGTGGGAGACTTGTTGCCAGATTTTGTTCAAAACAAATTGCAAACAAGCTAGAGAGAGAAAGTGTTGAGGAACTCAAGGGAAGCTAGCTTCTTGAACCTGGAGCAGGCTCTGCTTTAACACAGTGGCTCCATTTAGGATTATATTTGTTGCATTTTGAGATCCTCTTTTGCTCACATTTTAAAAAGATATATACAGTATAGAGAAAATGGTAGAGAGATATATGCAAGTTGAATGTCCAGTAAATTCACTGCATTTCAACAAAAATGTTGCCATTATTTCTTGATCAGATGGAGATTGTGCACATTTCTCAATCAATCTATATAGGACACGGGTGGCCAACCAGAAGTGCTGCCCTTAATACATTGGGGAAAATGAAGGCCACAGCAGAAAGGGCAAAGATGCAAACATAGTGGAGGTCACATCACAGATGTATGTGACAACAGCCTTGTCTCTTTCCCCCAGTCATTGAGGAGTTGTTGGTTTTTTTCAGCACTGTTAAGCATTTACACTACAATTTTTATATATTTCCTGTCTTGCAATGGATTTTTGGCAATTGCAATGCTGAAATATGTCAGTGTGGCCAGGAAACTGCCACAGCCAGCAAATAAGAAGACATGCAAACAAAAACCTGCTTTGGTAAGGTCACAAAGGTACCATTTCACCGCTGAAAAACTCTGAACCAGCCGCAAAGAAGGCCTGGGGCAACTACTTGTGGAACTCAGTGTGCTGGGCAAAGCTTGATACAGCTTCCAAGTTGATAAAAGGAATGCTCATCTCCTGACCAGGTTTTGTACCATATACATAGTCCTTGAGGAAGATGCTCTTGGTTTCACCTCTTGGTTCAGAGGGTGGCAACCTACTATTTGTAGACCACAGGCCCTCTGTTGCCTAATTTTATATGACCCACAGCTAAATGGGGAAAATGTGTGCGGCTGCTGCCTTTTTCTTCACTACTCACTGTTCCATAGAGATTTGTGGCTTTTTCCAATAGCCAGTCAGAGCTACAAAGCTTTGGATTTTTGACTCTCACTACAAACTGAGGCAGTCTGCTTTAAAGCAGGCTGTGTTCCAAACAGCCAAATCAATCTGAAACTGACCCTTGTGGTCTGTGCATAACTTATTTAATAAAACAAAACAATACCATGTTATAGAAGCATAGGATATGATTTTTCATTAGAATTTCCCACCATTTCCCTACTGCTTAACTAATATTCAGATTAGGAGAGTTAACACTTACGGATTCGACCTTGGGGGAGCTGGGGGTGTGGACGACCGACAGGAAGCTCTGGCGTGGGCTGATCCATGAAGTCATGAAGAGTCGGAAGCGACCGAACGCATAAACAACAAGAAGCTAAAATGGTACTAGAAGAAGGCATCAGCAGACTTACGGATATGTCACACTGTGGAAGAGCAAACTGTTGACTCATGGAGGGCAGATTCAATTTTTGGGTGGTAGGGGCAAAGTGCAATGGCGAGGAACATACAGGGCCAGGATCTTCTAGATTTTATTTTTTTTTGGTATTATTTGAGCGCTGGGGTCTTTGTGCTTCAAACTGTATTAAGCCTATTTAAAACCTGCAATTTTAATGTATTTTTCCCTCATATGTGGAAAACTCCAAGTTGCCAGTTCAGTTAACCAGAGAGGGCTCTGAGGTTGCAGAAATGGAAGGCTTATGCAAGTTTGTCCTAAAATTTGCAGAAATACAAAACTTCCTTGAATATACAACAAATGGGGAGGGGGTGCAGAGATCCTGTGTTCTGAGTGTGGTGAGTGACTGTAAAATAATAGATTAATTCAGGACCAAAAGGCATGCCACATGTGACTTACTAGCCCTGCAGAGTGTGTGGGCTCAAAAATGTGGGCCCTCTTGGGGAAGTTGAGAGATTTAAGGGGCAGAATATCTAACTTACACCTTGCAGCTGCTTAATATTGAATTCAGGCCCCACCAGCCTTTGGAGGACAGCACTTGAGATGTCATTCAAAGTCTGGAGGGACCTGGATAAAATAATCAGTCACATGTGAAATGACGAAGACAATCTGCCCTGGTAAAGTTAAGGAAAGGAGTCAGAAGTGGCATGGAGGGAGGCCAAGATGGTAGCTGTGACATCGAAGTCCTGCTCTGTTTTTATATGGGGTATGCATGTGATCCAAATAAAAAGGGGGCAGGATTTTGATCATACTCCTGCAGCCTCTGTCTTGACTTTTTTGACCATTTCTCAGCAGACACTGATGAATGGAACAGCCAGAATATCGAGAGATGTCAATCCATACCAAGAGCCTTTGCTATATATCCCACATGCATCAAGAATTTGGTTCCTACCTAAGGTGGGGATCCTAACCCAGTTAAAAAGCAGCTCTTGCATTAGCTGTTGGATTCAGGACACTCGCCTTACTTCTGGAATGGAGACCATTAAAGCAGCCTATACTTGCTGCTTTATAACATATCTATTTTTAAGTTTTGAGTTTAAGGGGATGGTGAGGAAGGGGAAGGGCAAAAAAAGCAAAGTAAAAATGAACTGACTATTGATGATTAAAGTCCTAGGAGATGATCTAATTTAGCTATATAAAACCAGGAAAGGGAAAGAATTAATTGATACTAATGAGTTATATGAGATAACATCATAATTAATTCCTACAGAACAAGAGGATATGGGCCTGAAGTTAGAAAAGGAAAGTAAGGGAGGAGGGGGGAAAAAGACTGCCCTATATATCAAAGCAAATTAGAAAACGTATTTGAAATATGAGTTAAATGATGGAAGTCAGAAGTGGAGGCTGGTGTTCCATCTCAAAGGCAGCTCCAGCTTTCCTCCTTTGGGGCATTTTTTTTTTTCCAGCAGTCCATCATCTGTTGAGTTTCTGATGCTGTTGGTTAAGCACAGGTTAGCATCTCCCTTTTCCCAAGGAGGCAAGGCCAAGCATCTGCTGTTTGGTGTTCTTTAGTGAAAGTGCACATGTTCCCCGCTGTATTCAAGGGCACATAAGTTAGTTAGCTAAAAAACATTTTAGAAAAGGAAAGTTCATTTTACACTCCACTGTGTGGGCTTCCTGAGGGGATCCTGGGCCAGATTCATCCCTAGTGTAGACTGTGGAGTTATACCAGAGATTTCTTGGCCTAATCTGTCCATCAAC
Organism: Candoia aspera; assembly: GCF_035149785.1. Taxonomy (NCBI): domain Eukaryota; kingdom Metazoa; phylum Chordata; class Lepidosauria; order Squamata; family Candoiidae; genus Candoia; species Candoia aspera. The sequence goes on along the minus strand of NC_086158.1, from coordinate 67,602,302 downwards.
AAGAGTATAAACAACATATTATGGCAGTTGCTAAGGTAACTACACATATTTGATTCCCCTCCCCAAATACCAGAGCCAAGTAAATCAGAGTGGAAGCCTTTCTGAAATTTCTCAGTATATTAAATTACCATTCATATATTATTGCACCAATTTAGGTAATTTTTCCTCCTTTTAATATTCTCATTTTTGTGAGGCTGTTAAGGCATTTGCCCTTTTTCCCTATTCTAACGTGAAGCTACTTACTCCTTTGGTGAATAAATCACAAATGACTAGTTATGTGTCAAGGATGGAAAGCTTTGATAAATCACAGAAATAATAAATTAAGTAGAGAAAAGGGCATTCTTCCCTTTTTGGGGCAGACTGGGGAGGAACGGTGGGAGAGGCAAATAGAATTTCCATAAAAATTACCACGCTTGTCTTGTTTCACCATTCTGAGATGGGAGCCTTTCTGCTAACAACGGACATAAGCCATTGTCTCTCTTTTTAACATGCAAGATATAAAAGGTATAATATATGCTATGGCACCCTTAGTATTAGGGTACTTTTCACATTGTACAGGGTCCTATTTATATGCAGACATTAGGATACGACGATCAAATGACTGTAGGACTGATCTGCTGTTAATAAACTTCTCCCCAAACAAAAGGGGTCCTACCATACCAGTTCTCTGATCCCTTCAGAAAAGGCACAGGAAACTATTGGGTGGTCTGGAAATATTTACACACACACACACACACACACTGTATATATGGGGGTGGGAGGGGTTAATAAAGAACTCTCATAGATGCAACGATCACCTAAAGTAGCCAGAATCATGTTGTTCAGGGAGGCAGGAGCTGAGAATTTTGTTTTCCTTGGATGCGGTGGTGGGAAGTGTCTTTCTTTTTAAATGAGATTAAACATTCTGAAGCAAACTGATGGGAAAGGCACCACTCAGTGTTGACTGCAGTGTTCAGAATGCTCTGTCACATAGAGAACTAATATGGGGTATGCTCCTTCCAACTTCAGGAACTTGCCCCTGAGTCTTGTCTGAGGCATTGTCTGTCTCCTCCATCCCAGCCTCTGAGGCAATAGGTAATCCTGGTTACCGCTACAGGGAGAAGTGCCTGATTGCACTATTGCCTGCACAGTCCTCTTTCATCATGGCAGCTAAGAGACTCTGAAATGCAATACAAGAGAAAGTTGATGGCTCAGCAGCCTTGCAGCTACTCCTGTACAACTGCTCAGATGTTGCAAATGCAGGCAATACATTTCTGGAAACAGGCAGTGCTAGCAATGTCTTTCTTTTGCGTGCCATAATAGGGAGGGATCAGGTGATTTTTGTTCCTCCAGGACATGCAGTACCTTGATGCAGAGCACTGATTGAATGATTTGTTTTTTGCAGGCTCTTACAGGTCAGTTGGGGAGAGGGCACTGATAGATTCATTGAGTTTCCTGTGTGTCCTCTGTGGAAGTAAACATATTGTGGGTTTCAAACTGGTTTGTGAGTGATTGGGCAATAGAAATGGTGTAGAAAGGAAATGCCCTCAGTGTCTTCTGCCCAGCTGAAATCCCAGCTTGTGGGCCTTCAGTGTCTGCTGAGATTATGGTTTCTTGATCTAAAAAGAGGCAGTCAGGTAGGGGAAGCTGACATCAGATTCATGAAATTCAGAACTTTCCAAGTTCAGAACCTGCTGGTCATGATAGCCCAGATGCCTCACACTCACCCCTTTAAAGTTTTAAAATACAGCCATGTAAGAAACCACCAAGCTTTGAAATGTACTGATTTGATGCTCAAAATTGCTTTCTGGGTTGTTTAAAAACAAACATTTTTTTTCTCACATCCAAGAATCTATACCACGGTTTCTCAACCAGGGTTCCGTGGAACCCTAGGATTCCACAAGAGGCCACTAGGGGCTCCTGGGGAGATCACGATTTATTAAAAAAATTATTTCAAAATCAGGCAACTTCACATTAAAGAGGTTTCATTCTTTATTTTCAGTTTAAGAACACTGTTAATGCATATATACAGGCCTACCCATGAAATGGATATAATATAATTTTGTTAACTTCTGGCCTATATTTGAGCCTGAATGTGCAGGGGTTCCCCGAGGTCTGAAAAATATTTCAAGGGTTCCTCCAGTTTGAGAAAGGCTATCTATACATTAAAACAATAAGAATAATGCTTAGCAGTTACTAATAGGGCTGAGCACTCTTTAAAAATTATTCAGAGGAAAGGCCTGGGATCTCATGTGAACCTAGGGCATCTCTGCTATTCATTAAAGCACTCTGCTATTCAGGCATCCACACAACCCCCCCCCCCCAATGCTGCTGCTTTAAGAGTTGCATTATGGGTCAACTCCTTTAAAGCAGTGGCATCTTTTTTTTAAGGCTCACACAGAAGCCTGAAAAAGGTCAGACTGCTTTAATGAATAGCAGGGAGGTGCCGTGCCATTTTCCCAGGAGCTCCCCTCCCCTCTGGCTTTCTTCTGAAACATTTTTGACACATGCACAGCCCAAGTTACTAACCCGTCTTTGTTATTACTCTGGGTGCAATAATTTACATTGGCAAAGAACATAACTTTGCCTGGCTGAAAATATCATCTCTATGCCCCGATTTTATTAAGCAAGAAAGCGCCTTGAGCGATACGGTGGGCCTGTTGCTTCCTGGGGTTGCAATCCTACACTAGCGTTAGAGGAAGCCCCGCTGGATATCTCAATGCTTGCTTCTGCTCTGACATGCCTAGAGCTGTGCTGCAGATTAATTTGAAGATTTGGATAACTGAGTTGAAGGTCATAGGCAATGGAGGCAACTCTGTGATACCTATTAGACCTGGTTTGGCAAAATAGAAAGGAGAAGAAAGAAGAGAGAGAAAAAAACCCCTAAATAAACAAAAGACTGTAATTACTGAGCGACAGAATGAGTACAGTTAACTGTTTCATTTGGTTTGGATTTGTAATTGATAGCATGGGATTAATTAAATAATTTGTGAAGACTATCAAAAAATCTAGCATTGCAAAATCAGCCAATAAAACATTAAGGTGTGTAAAGCAATGACCCGAGAAAACATAACCTGTTAAAAAGCAACAGAGCAATGGGTTTGGGATTCCAGATGCTGGTAGGCTGAGTATAAAAACATTCGCCAAACCTAATGGCATCTGGAATCCAGTGATGACTGTGTTTTCTAAATCCCAAATACTTGTCTTCCCTGCAAACTGATTCTTAGAAATACATGAATAAAACTACACATTATATCCCCGCCACTTTTTTATTTTTTTTTAACAGCACGAACATCCTTCTGCAGCTTATATTCCTGTTTCCCAGGTGCTGGGCTCCTTATGCACACAGAGATAGTGCTGTGTCAACAAAAATGCTACACTGACATTTCCACCCCTCCCTCCATTCACCCACACCATCACCCTCTCTCTCAATTACATGTAAGCTTTTCACTGCCAGTATAAAATAAATATTGTGCTCTTGCAAGATTCATTGTACTGAGGTCAGATGAAGCTTACTGTCCTTGTTGCTTCAGAACTGACATCTGTAAGAGTTGCTGTTAAATAATCCAAAACAGAAAAGGAGCAGGGAACTACAGCAATTTCAAATGTTAAAATAACTTTGAATAGGAGTGTTTTGAAAAACCCATCTGGATTTAAGTACACAGGCATTTCATTGCGGATTACAAAGTGTGCACTCCTAATTGTTTTGCAGTAGAAACTCTTGTGCACACATGTGAGTTTAAATGCACATGTTCATTTTAATATGCATCCGCTCTGAAAATCAATGTGGTTTTAAAGTTTATTTCATGTTTCTTTCTTCCAATTTATAACACAATATCCATATGTCTACTTTGAAGTAAGTCCCCATGAATTCAATAGGGCATACTTCTGAGTTCATAGGAATAATCCTGCAAGATTAATGCATTGTTTGCCAGACACACACACAGAGAACAGGAATTTGAAAATCCCAGTCAAGAAAATTCCAGTTATATACTTGACACCTTAAATCAGTATATAAAAATAAGTTAATTGATCCAAAAGATAGAACAGTGATGGGAGGGAGAAAGAGAGAGAGAAAAAAGCAATACCATAAGCTGGTTCAAAAACTCTCATTTTCTAAAATTATGTTTTACATGGGAAAGCCATGTGGAAGGAGAGGTAGGGCTTCCCTTAGAATGAGCTGCTGATAAATCTAATCCTGAAGGGCTGGAAATGAGGTAACTGAAATTTTGATGAAAATTATGTACATGCAGTGTGACAAGTTCATAAACACTGCCGCTGTGGTAAGTTTTCTTTGTTTTGTTTTGTTTTAAAAGATCCGACAGAACTGTATAAGCACAAAGTCTAATTTTTACAGCCGTGGGTTTGGAGCCTGTCATTGGGAGATATAATGGAAAGAATAATTGCTTGGTAGCTGCACAAACATGAGATGTGTTGTCAGGCTACAGTTCGGAGGCTACATCTGGCTTCAGAAATGATTGATGCTGTCTCTATGTGCAATTTGAGACACATTTTTTGTCCTTACCATGGCCAACAGTCCTAACTTTTCTGCATCTGCAGCAATTAATTAATTACTATTTGGGTGGGAATATAGCCATTCTGGTTTTCTCCCTAAGTGATATTCTCTCTCTCTCTCTCTCTCTTTACATCAAGGTGGTGGTCACTCAGCATTCAAAAGCAGAAAAGAAAGGAAAAGCACATGATTTCCATTTGAAATGAAAAGTCATGTCTGAATAACAGAACAGCATTCTCATTTCCTAATACTCTGATTTTTACTACTTTGCATTCAACTGTGAAAAGTCTTTTAAAACTCTGAGCAGCAGTAAAACTTGAATGAATTTTTGACCCATTATTGCATAGCGGGTGCTCTTTCCAAGTTGTGGAGACTGCCAAGTTCTCCCCACCTAATATTTCCACTTTAATTGTGCCACTTGAGAAATTTACGTGCCTCAAAATATGGCATGAATCTTACGCTTATTGCAGTATCATTAGCAGCAACATTTAAGCAACATCTGTGTGCTATAGAACTAATTGAAGTAGCAGAAGTGGCAGCTGTAAATCCACAGGAAGATGGCAGTTTGCACCCAGCACTGCTGAGTTAGCTAGTAACTGTCAGCCTGTTCCTGCAATCTGCTCTTGAGTACTCTGGTATAGGCATAGAGTGTCCAAAAAAATACAGCGAGGAGGCTAATGATCCTATTAACCACTTTGCTGCACCAATTTGGCTGTTTTTCCAGTTTCCTTGTAGAATTTCATTATATATTTCACCATGCCAGTAAAAAGCCCACTATGAGACTTGTCTGACTTTAAACTAGTTACCTGGTTCAAGAGTACCCAACTTCCCTTTGGGGCATCATTGTTAGAAATTGTTGTTTGGAAGCTTTTCTACCCCCCCCCCTTTAAAAAAAGAAGTGGTACCTAAAGGATCAAACAAAACAACCTTAAGTGACCTAAGCATTTGAAACATCCCAAGTGAAGATACAACCCTTTCAAGCCCTTAGTAAAACAAAAATGGTTCCTTGCTCCTGATTAAAAACATGCTTTCTACATTGTTGGTTTGACAAGTCTGTGATTTCCATTTAAAAAATACTCAGTAAACTCTTAAGTACAATTAGATCATATACTCACTTCCAAGCAAGTGTTGACAGCACATCCTATAGAACCTACCTCCCATTAGCTCTTTGCTCTCTGACACATTTCCACATTCTTTATAACATAGGTTATAAATTGAATCATTGCTTCTAGAAAGCATCACCAGTTCTCAGTATGTTTTTCAATGTTAGCGTACCTTTTAAACAAGTTTACTTGCATGATGTTAAAGCTGTTATTCAATACAGGACAGAGAAAAGGGGTTTTTGTATTCCATTAAAAATGAAGTCTGGTCCTTTCATTAAGAAGTCAGTTCTAAGATTCAAACATTTGCCAGTCTTGAGTTCAGGGCCAAGTTGCTCTCAGTCTTTTAAGAGATGCAAATAATGTCCAGGTACATATATGTGCATGTGTTAGTATTTCAGAGAGTGGAGAGGGGGTTTCAACATTCCTCTCGACTGCTGAGGAATAGATGAAAATGATCCCTTTGTAAAACAACTGCATCAGGAGGGAAACTCCCAGATACAAATGGTGCCTCCCTGTTTGAGGTTCCATCAAGACCACAGTGGGAGAGAAATAATTAATATTTTCCTCTCCCTCTTCCATCATTCCAAGCCTGAATGCCGCCTCCCCCGCAATTGGCAATTACGAAAAGATTATGTAACTTCAAGGGGCACACAACATGTTTTGTATATTTGGTTCTCAATTCCTTATGGTTGGGCCTGGCTTGCCTGTATCTGAATGGATTTCATTTCTATACACCATGTCATCTGCCTTCTTTCATGGTTTAGGAATCCCAGTGATAACTCTGGGGGCCTCTAAAATCAGCTGCATTGCTAATCTGGTGAAGGTTGGGTAAAGCAAAAGTTAAGTAGTGTTTCAAAGAATGGCATCAAAAGAGATTTCTATAAAAATCTTACGCTGTATGGAGCTTTTCCTGAAAAAAATGCCAGGCAGCTAAATTACTTTTAAGAGGGAGTAAAGGAAATTGCAGTAAGCATCATCATCAAGCAGATCCTACCTTGAGGGTAGCTAGTGCCTTAAACACTTAAACAATACAGGTTCCTTCATTCTTTCTCTCCTGCATTCACAATGCCAAATATATCCAGCACAAGCAGCAAATAAATATGTGGCCTATTAAGCTTTACAGACTTGGTACAACTTTGCTTTTAATTCCAGCATTTTCATTCTCTTTTGTGCTGGTGCTGGTTGGATGCATTTCCACTCTTTGCTTGGCCCTTAGACAATTATGTAACTGGTATCTTTAGAAGCATTCAAGTGTGCTGGAAATACACAAAAGAAGGACCTCTTTCAATATATGATGACTGGTGTGTTTGCCAACAGCCCAACTTCATTAGAAAATTGGCACGTCCACTCAGCTACCATGTGACACACCGTTAACCATGGATATTTGTAGCCTTAATGCACAAGTACTCAGGGACTGAGCTGATAAGCAAAAAAAAAAAAAACTCTTCCAAATCTGCCGATCTACACGCTTAGGGTGGCACAGAGCTTTGCAATATTGAAAATCAATAGTCATGTGACAGTTTAAAGATCAGAGGTTTCCTGAATTAACTTTGGAGCACTAAATTACAGCCCTCTGCTTTAATTTATTTTGTAAATACTAAGAATATGCTTTAAAATTCCACAACTAAATCTCATTGTGAAGAACAAATGCAATAATGGAACAAAAGCAGTCACAATCAAAGAATTATAATGGTTAATATAATCTCATTTAAATATTATTATCCTCTTTTCGGTTAAACATTTGGAGGTGGTTTTAAAGCAATGGGATATTTTTCAGCTCTACCCTTTGAAATATTCAGTGCTCCTTGAAGAAGACAGCAGTAACCTGCAAAGAGAAATAAACATGTGACTTACTTCCAGTCAGGAACAGATTCATCTCTATGGTATTAATTGTTCAGTTGCCTATAGAAGTCTATTTCTATTAAAACTGAACATTTAAATGCCAGGGTTGGTCATGTTGCCATAGGAATGCGGATTTCACGATTTGCATGGAACAGACCTCTCTGCAGAGCATATGGTATATTTATGATAAAGGTGAGATGTGCCTTTCCTCTTCTTGTACTGTGTTTGCAGTTCATGTTTAAATGATATTAGTAGTTAAAGGCCTCTGAAACTGGAGGGAGAATGCATTTTGGCAGTGCCTATAATCTGTCTCTCCTGTCCCAGTCTTTGAACAGTCTAGTTTCTATTAGGATTGGGCATGCTTTGAAAATGATTCAGAAGAGCTTCTGCCAGTCTGGGGGGCAGGGCGGGGGGAAGAGCAATGGCTTTAAGGAATAGCAAATTATTGCTGTGTCACTGTACCCTTTTTCTAAATAATTTTTGAAACAGGGACAACCCAAGTTTCAATATATTTTTTTTCCACCCAACATCTCAGCTTTCCATTTTCTGATTCATCTACAGGTAGAACTTACTGACTGCCTCATTTAGTGACCATTCATAGTTACGACGGTTTAGAAAAACAGCTTTGGGACCAATCCTTGCACTTATGACTATCACAGCACCATGTGGTCACATGATTGCCATTTGCATGCTTCCCAACTGGCATGCAACAAGCAGAGTTAATGAAGAACATGGAAGTAAAATTGTCACAGCCACTTGATGTCTCTCTTAAGAACTGTAGTGACTCACTTAACAACCAAATGGGAAGTAATGTTAAGTTTGTTGCAGTTATACGATTTTCTGCTTAGTAACTGCAGTGCTTAGCAACAGAGTTGTCAATCCCAATTGTGGACGCTAAGCAAGGACTACCTGTACTTTGCCATGACAACTTCATCAACTCTGTGTGTGTGTGTGTGTACCTTCAATTATAATGGTCCCTATTAAATGCAGCTCCCATGTTCTCTATTTGAAACACTCTGAGTAGGACACCTCAAAGTGTGGCAAAGACAAAAATGGAGAAATAGCTAGCATTATTCCAGACAAGGCTGGCTCTAGACATCTTGGCGCCTTAGGCAAAGTCATATCTTGGCGCTCCGTATGGTTTGGCTGATCTTCCAATTTTGTCAGGAATTTCAAAAAGACATCCTCTTGTTTCTTTTGTTCTTTCTTGAGCTTTATGCTTATATTTGCAGCCCCCCCAATTTTTTTTTTCTCTGACATTTTCACCTTACTGTGAATCATAGTGTTTTTATTACATCCGCACCCATTGTTGTCATATGGCAACATTTCTGCAAAATTATATTTAACCCTCAAGTGGGTGTACCGGGACATGGAATGCACCATTACCATTTTTCTGGGTATAACTTTGATAAGCTGATAGTCACGTGACTCCCTACCTCAATACCTTCCTATAGACCTTTGTCGTGTTTCAGTAATATTATCATCTTCCTGGGGTCCATAGCTGTAATAATAATTTTTTTCATGACTTGCAACATCAGGTTAGGGTGTGATTCATTAGCACTCGGCTGACTTTGTGGGTGTTTCTGAAAAGCGGAGAAAGAAAAAATTCTACAGCAACGAGGAAAGATTATCAGAGTTTATATTCATATTGGATATTTCGGAAGTCTTTTCAATTTTGGTGCCCCCTATAATTTGGCACCAAATTATAGGTCTAGAACCGGCCCTGCTCTAGCTTCACTTCCCCCTCATTTTTATACCAAGTTCCAGCATCAAATGCTCACCAAGGAAAGCTCAGGTAGAGGTGGTATGATGGACAAAGACTGGTAACTGACCACCAGCACTACTACAATGCAGTCAAGACAGAAAGTGGGTGGCCTGCAAAAGAAGGGAATTGAACAGCTGCTTCTGCCTCTAGAGGCATTTTAGGACCACTAGACAGACTCAGTTACACTGGCGATGGGTGCACTGTTGGAAGACCTGAAGGACCATGTTAAGGACAGATCCTCATGGAGAAAATCTATCTAAATGGTTGCGAAGAGTTGACACTGACTTGATGGCACAGAATCAATTAAAAAAAAAAAGGACCTGAGAAGTCCTGTCTGCCTCAACATGCCAGCAAACAACCCATTTCCAGGTTTACTACTCCAAGGAAGACCTCAGTGGATCCACATTACCTAACAGCTCTTATCCATATCCAGATGACCATTAGATAGCAGCACAAAATTAGAGCTTTCTGTACTTCTTTGCTGTCATCTGGTGATCATCCAGATTTCTGTAGTCTTGATTTGACAGGCCTGCCTGAATAGCCCTCGAGAAAGCAAAAGATTTCTCCCTTGAAGCAGTCCAGAAGTTATCTGTAATCCTATAGGCATGTTCTAGTGTACTGAAAATACAGATAGTGCTAAGATGATTAGATAATATTGGTAATCCCTTTAAGTGAATATCTCAACCAGAGTTTTCTTGTTCAATTCTCTTAGTTTTGGTTGAATTAGCTCCTAGGTGTCTCCCGATCCTGTTATCCTGAACATCCATCTGAACCTAAAGCTGTCATTGTTTTGCATAAGTAAATTATGGCCTGATTCAAACATTGGGTATTATTTACAATTGGATGGCTTGGCACACAATGTTAAGTCTAAATCAAACCAAATGTTTTAGCATTATGTATAGGCTCAATCTATATCAAGCACCTAAACAGCAATTCTGTTGCACCTTTTCCTGTGTATGTGTACTTAAGGCAGGGATAGGTAGTACAGCCCTCCGGATTATACTCTAACTTCCACCAGCCCTAACCAAATGAGAAATGGTAAGGAATGATGGGAGTTGTAGTCAACACCTGAAGGGCCACATATTGTCGATGGCTGTCTTAAAGGAAATCAATAACGCATTACCTCTGGGTAGCTAGTAGCAAGAAATTGCTTCTCTATTTACTTGAGACTAGGTATGGGGTGATGTTTGAAACCTCACATTACTATATTATTATGCAAATCAGTGTTTCAAAGGACTACTTTTTTGTATCCCATTCCCTCTAAGGACCAAATGGATTAAAGCATATGACACATTCTGCTAATTAAAACATTTGTATCCCTTTCCCTTTTATAGTTCAAGATGCATGAAACTTTAAAAGAGGAGCTAAAAAAAGAATAAGAAAAGTGCAACAAAAATGATATGTTGATAACACACCACCAGGTTTATGTTGGCTCTTAGTGACCACATATATAGATCTTTTCAAGGATGATTTCTCCACAACCTGAACCCCAGGTCTCCCAATGGTGCACCCATTGCCACTGTAATTGAGTCCATCCACTTTGCTGCTGGTTGCCCTTTTTTTTCTTTCCTTCCTCCTTTTCCTGGACAGTAGACTTCTTAAGGAAGCTGTTTTTGCATAATGTGTCCAAAATGCAATCATTTGTGCCTCAAGTGAGAACTGGCTTGATTTTTTCTGTAATCCATTTGCTTTCTTGGTTATCTATGGAGTTTTCAAGATTCTTCTCCTACACCAAAGTTCAAAAGCACCCATTTTTTCTATCCTCCTCCTTCAAAGTCCAACTTTCACTTCCGTAGAGTATCATAGGAATAACCACAGCTTGTATGATCCTGATCTTTGTAAGTATAGACATCTCACGGCATCTGAGTACCTTTTCCAAGGTGTTTATAGCTATCTTACCAACTGCTAGACTGTGGCATATTTTTTGATTGCTGGTTCCTTTGCTGTTGATAGTCAATCCTGAAAGGTAGAAATTACCACTTCAATATTGTCAGTTCTAGGACTGTTGCTGTACTTATTGTCTTAGTTTGGTCTTCTTTATATTTAATTGTAGTCCTTTTTTTCCCCCCAATGTACTCCTTGACTTTCATCACTAGAGCTTGCAGATCATTTGCATTTTCAGGTATCAGGGGAATGTCATTAGCATAGCACAAATTATTGATGTTTCTTCCTCCAGTTTTAAAACCACACTCATCTTCTTCCCACACAGCCTCCCTCAATATATATTCAGCATATAGGTTGAATAAATAAGGAGAGATTTTATAAGTTTCGCATAAGGACAGTGAGATATTCTGGAATTCCCATTTTCCTAAGGACATTCCACAATTTGACATTATTGACACAATCAAAGGCATTTCTATAACCAATGAAGCACTTATTTACTTCTTGTGGATTTTCTTTTGCTTCTTCAATTATCCTGCATACATCAACAATAATATATTTTGTTCCTCAGCCTTTTCTAAAACTAGACTGAATATCTGGCATCTCCCTTTCAGGGTAGGGCTATGAGCTTCATTAGAGGTTCCTAAGCTTTATTTTGCTATCATATGAAATTAAGGATAGTATGTGATAAGTTGCACTCTGTAAAGTCCCCTTCTTTGCTATTGATATGTATTCTTCCAACCTGTTGGCCACTGTGTTGTTCTCCCAGTTTGCTGGCATAATTTGATTGGAACAACATAAATGAGGGATTTACTAGAAAAATAGGAATGAATGTTCCAAAAACTAGCAATTTAAAAAAAATAATCCTAACCCTTAAAATAAAATAATGACAACATGGTATTTCTTGAAGAACAGGAAACTGGCTTTCAATGGAGAGCTTCTGTAAATGGGATGCTATTGTGTCAAACACACTTTCTTCAACTGTCAACCTCTGATCTTTGAAGAGTTTGAAGAACAGGTTTAGAAAAGATCTTAAAACAATTTTCCTCATCTGTTGTCTTCAAGATGTGTCAGGACTGCACCCCCCAGTTTTTTTCAACACATCTGGAGGGAGCCAGGTCAGGAAAAGCTGTATATGGGTAGATTCACATAGGAGATGATGTTTCAGATACCCTATTCCCAAGTGGTTGAAGGCTTTGTGGTTTAAAGCAACCAGTTTGAATTGTACCTGGAATGAAATTAGAAGATAACAAAGACCTTTTAACATTATTGTCTTATGTTCAATTTGTCAAGTCTTCTCTAGTAACCTTGCCATTTAATACTGAACTAATGGAAATCTCTATGTATATTGCAGTAATGGTGATGTGGACATCATAGATCATGGAAGCTATGTCAAGGCTAACCTCAACACATTGAAAATGTGACTTCTTTGCCATTCTAGGTTCCCAGTGCCTGGCTTATGCAGCAAAATTAGCACATACATACAATCTTCTTGACCTTGAGCAGCTCACCAGACACACATAATAGAAAACACAAATCTGGGGTAGCACTAAGAGTTCTGAATATAAATATAACACATTCTTTTATCACCCAACTTGTTGCTCAACAAGCTAAGCATATAAAAATGCCTATGTGTCAAATAGGAGTACTCACCAGATAACTGGAAAAAGTTCTGGAAAGAACTGTGGAAAGTTCTGTCTGTTTAACAAATAGAACTGAAACATTTTAGTGTGTATGAGAAAGAGAGATAATTCATGTTCTTGGCCTTTGATGATGTGGTGTTGTTTAAATGTTTTGTTGGATTACCTCATTGTTAACATCTCTTTCTCTGAATCTGAAAGTGCTGATTAAAAAATGTCCTACTGTTTTAAGTTATGACATTTGAAAAGAGAATGTGTGTACATTTGAACACACTGTAGGTATTGTCATCCTCTCTCTTGTGCAATCGTATCTAGATATGTTTCATTCATGAGTCCTGCAATTTTGGTCATCTTAGAGAGCCCTAAAAAAAAAAATCACAAGCCTTGAGATTAAATTGTGCTGCCAATATGTGAGAGGAGTCACCAACACAGGTGACAAATAACTCAAGTATAGAAAATCTGCTAGTGTTGCATATTATAATTGACCTTCTAAAAGTCTACTTCCTCTTACAGTAGAAGTTTAGATGTCCTAGTTTTCTTCACTCCATTGCTTATTACATAAAACAATCCCAATAAATCTCAATGTGATAAATATGAGAAACAGAGAATTAATTTTACACATCAGTTTGAGTGTACTGAGACAACATTCCTGAAAGCTATTATTTCAAGAAATCAAGGAAAGAATTTATGCTTCGAATGATTAGTAGATTCAAAAGCTGAGTCATGTTTCTGTGGTATCTAAACCATACTGCACGTTATAATGTTAGTTCCCACCTACAGTCCTTTCAATAAGAGAGCCTCTAAACTTACAATATTTTAAATATTTTTGAAGGATTTTATATTTTCTTAAAATTTCTCAGTATGAGCTGTGCATTTTTCTATTCCAGTCCACCCACTTTTCTGAATATTGATTCCATTCAGTGGCAAAGTCTTTGATCCAGAAATGGTTGCATGCTTTCCCTAAAGCGTGTAACTGCTCCCAAAAATGTGTTGTTTGGAGGTATATAAATAGACCTGGGAAATGACACAGAGGAAGGGGTAAAGAGACCTCTCCAGATGTACTGATAAAATTCTAAGACCTCATGTCAGATTTAGAATTGCTTTAAAAATCCACTGGGAGATCTTGGTGTGGATATTTGTTACAAACATTACACCCCCATTTACTTGATTCCAGGCAGTTCATATTAATTTAACACATTAATCCCAGTACAGTAAAAATAAATTAGAATCAGTAAGCAACTAAAATCAACAATAAAAAGAGATGTAGTTAAAATTGAACAGAACTAATTCCTTTATTTATTTAATTGATTCAACTCATATGGACTCTGGGAAGTGTACAAAACCAATAAAATCCATAAAAACTGATAAAACATAAAACCACACAGAGAGCTCAGACTCAGACAAACTTAAAAGCAACACAAATCAAACAAAACAGCCTCCCCATACAATAATACATTAACCTCAGTTAATGGCCAGTACATTAACATTAGGCTCCAAACATGAGGTGATGAGCAGAATTTTGCTGCCTTCCTAAAAACCAGATGTGTAGAGGCCATCTATAATTGGGGAGCATGCCATGAAGGAAGACTAGTTTCTGGCTCCCATTCTTCCAACGACACAAGGGGGAAATTGGACACAGAATCCCTTTTCTGGGTTGATTTTGAAGGTGTCTTTCACTCAAGCCATGAATGGCTTTGTAGATCAAAACCAGCATGTTGAACGGAACTCAGAAATAGATGGTTAGCCTATATGGGGCCTGCATTCAGCAAGTGTACCACTGCTGAATCGTCCTTCGCCTGTCAGCAAATAAGCTGCTGCTTTCTGTGCCAACTGAAAAGTCCGGGTTGTCTTCCAAAGCAGCCCCAAGTAGAGTAGACTACATCACCTCTGATCAGGATTGCTTTCAGGATCTCCTATTCCAAGAAAGGTGACACCAGCTAAACTGGTCAAATTGGCCATGGCTTCCACCTACTGATCTAGTGGTGAGTCAAAGCGAATTCTCAGATTGTGAATCTGGCCCTTCCTGTCATGTTCACCATTCCGATTTTGTCTACATCGTAACGGTTCGCTTGCCAAACTGCTGATACGTGTCTGGGCTGGGAGGGTGCTGCTGAGAGCCTTGTACGGGAGACATGCTGATCTGTGCCTGGTGGAATGTGTTTAGGCTATCTCTGAAATGTCAAGGTCTTTTTGCCCGTTGATCAGCAGAGCTCGCTAGGAGCACCTGGGAATGTGGGGCGAACTGTATGTGAGGGAGGGGGTGGGGTGTTGTTTGCAAAGACGCTATTTAGTTTGAGTTTAGGCACGCTTTTCTCATTCTCAGCTTTTTACCTGTTTGCACTCTTTTCTAAATAAACCCAGAACCCGAATTGACGTTTTGAGTCTGAGAGTTTTATTTGGGATAAGGCAACCATCACACTTCCACAGGTGTGTAAAATTACAAAAGCAGCATGTACACAATGCATATACAAAAGGGGTGGGACTTGTGCTGTAATAACACAACTCTGCTTTCATCATGCTGACTTGACACCCTCCTCCCCCATGGATACTACTGCTCCTTCCCATAAACAGTGTCACTATAGTATCTTGTGAAATGCACTGGGTTTAAAAAGAGAGTGCATAGAGTCAAATCTGTTGACTCATAGATTTAATAGTATTTCAAGCATAAACAGCAGTGAAGATGACTGTGGTGTCAGCTTTAAACTGTGGGAGTCCTCTTTGTTTGTGCAGGTGTTCAAAATAATAATATGTACTATTTCTTCCTTTGAATTTTCACAGAAAAGCAGGCCTTCCCTCTAGCCTATGAATTCATGAAGGTATCAAATTGATGAGGAGAGGACTTTTCAGACAGGTCCTATATCGTAAGTAAGTAGTTCACAGTCCTTGTGTATAGGAAGAATTGGGGAAAAGAGGTGTAGGCTATGTCACACTGCATAATGTTATGCAGTAAAGCTGTAATTTGCAGCATTATTTATCAGTAGTGATAATAGACAAATATCTGATAGGCATGTCTAATCTGTACATGACTGCTGTGCCTTTTTTGTCAACAGACAAACTTCCTGTAGACAAACCCTGCAGGTGAAGTGATGTTAACTTGATAATCCTACTGAAAGTCAACAAGTGCAAGCTTCATTTCTGGAACACTGCTTGCTGTTTCTTATGCAAGCCCTTATGGAAGATAACCGTGTGGCACTTACGTAATTCGAATGGAAATGTCAAGTGCTCCCAGCCTATGATTAGAGGTAAGTGCCCTGCTATTATATGGTAGCTCTGTCAAGTACACGGGGCTGAGAATGTGTCATGACCTCTTCTCAGCAAATGCTTGTCTCCCTCCTCTCCACAAGACCCTTGACTGGTACAACTCAGCAATGAGTAAAACAGTCAACGTTGCACTTGACGAACCACCAGCTGTCAATCTGGATGAATGCTTTGCTATGTCCTCAAACAAGGAGAGCTACAATTCTTCACATATTGACTGAAACTTTCTTCTACTCTGACCGCAGATGTTTCTTTCTCTTTTGAAAGGAAGGGAACATTTTATTAATAACCATTTCTGCCTGAACCCCTTAAGAAGTGAGCTGGCTCACTCCACTTTTCTGTCAGCTCTGGCTGGGACACAGAGAATAGGATTTGTAGCTGAACAACATAATGCACTAGTTTAAGAAGGAAAGGTGCAACGTATGTAGATCATTATGTTCCAGGGCTGTGTACTAGGTTCGTTTAATTCTAGGGATGCAGACCTCTCTTTAACTTGCAGAGCTTATTGGAGAGTGGATTCGCTAATTTCCCATGGAAACAAGATAATACAAGATATACATGTATATGCACATCATATAAATATTCAACCTATTTAGACTCTTGGAAGATTGGTTTTTCAAGTTACAATTAACACATATAACAGTTTAAAAGTGGTCACTAAAAATGATAAAACATGACTATTTGGGCTCATAGTAATCCTATTAAAGAGAGCCAATTTGGTGTATCGGTTAAGGCATCAGGCTAGAAACCAGGAGACTGTGAGTTCTAGTCCCACCTTAGGCAAAGCCAGATGATGACCTTGGGCCAGTCACTCTCTTTCAGCCCGAGGAAGGAGGCAATGGCAAACCACTTCTGAAAATGCTGCCAAGAAAACTGCAAGGACTTGTCCAGACAGTTACCAAATCAACACTGATTTGAAAGCCTCTATCTATCTATCTATCTATCTATCTATCTATCTATCTATCTATCTATCTATCTATCTATCTAATCATCTCTCTATCTATCTATCTTTTTTTATTTCTTTTTCTATCATCCATCCATCATCCATCCATCATCTATCTATCTATCTATCTATCTATCTATCTATCTATCTATCTATCTATCTTTCTTTCTTTTTCTTTCTTTCTTTCTTTCTTTTTCTTTTTCTTTCTTTTTCTATCATCCATCCATTATCTTTCTTTCTTTCTTTCTTTCTTTCTTTCTTTCTTTCTTTCTTTTTCTTTTTCTTTCTTTTTCTATCATCCATCCATTATCTATCTATCTATCTATCTATCTATCTATCTATCTATCTATCTATCTATCTAACATCTATCCATCCTATTAAAATATTTTTGAATGGCTATTCTCTGTGTGAGGCTCCATTGTACACACTTTCTGATCTGCAAGGAGTTGGTTGGCTTACTTCCATGATGGGGCCAAGCCCTGCACAGCATGAAGCTGAGAAACCTCCTTTCCTTACCCCAGGCCACATGATCACTTGTACTTAGAGCTCTACGCTTGCACTGGAGCTGTTTGATCAAGAGGATGACTTCCAATAAGTTCAGACAATTCTATGTGTCACAGAAATTATAATTGTGTTTCCACCAAGACTCCATTTGAAAGGAATAAAATTCAGTTGATGGAACTATTGTGTTCACTTTATTTTTAGACATGCCAGCAGTACCTAGAGAGATAATCTGCTGTCTATTGTGTACATGGCTGTGAACAGGGGGCAGGAATGAAATGAACCCATAGGGTGAGATAGTTGGGGATGATGCTCATGTTGATCTGCCCAGCCACATCATCCTCACTAAAGATGTCTCTTGATTACCTGAAATTTGGAATTACCTGGAACCTCCAGTGGCATTGGATCTGGAGTTGGACAAAGCGGAGGTGGTGAAGCAATGAATTTTCTATGCTCTGCCTGTGGAGAAAAAATATGATGGCACTGAATCTGTTCCTTCATATAGCTTGATAGCACAAGAACACCTTTACAAGAACGGGTAGGAATCAGGAATCTGGTGACTAGACCATACTAAAAATGGGTTAAGAGTCAGTTTTACCAGCCTGGGCAATGGAAATAGGCTCTTCTCCCAAAGATAAAATTCTTCCATTCACTGTCCTTTGGATCCCTTGACTATAGCTTTCCTCTTCTTTTTCCAACTGTATCAAAAAGCAACAGCATATTTTTCTATATAGCATGTAGCTGATTTTAGTAGCTACTACCTGCTAATGCTAGTTGGCCTAATGCTATAGATGGCCTTTCAAATACAGGAACAATTTTCTCTTCCCACATTGAGTATATCCTTTTTCTTTTTTTTATTGAAACATCACCTCAAGGTAGGCAGCCTTCTGCAGATTGGATGCCCTCCAGATAATATGATTTTGAACTGCTATATTGCCATTGCTAGGAATTCTGGGAGTTGAAGCAGAATTGGATTGCACCCAGATTGGGAAAGGCCGTACTAGGGCTTAGCCAAGCGTAAATCTTGCTCACCATTGGTTTTGTTCTCCCAACTACCTTGCTTATTTTTGTATTTTTGTGTGTGTAATTGATCCAGTAGTTTTCTTTACCTTGGAGTGACATATGCAAGACCCTCAGCAATGGCTGATCTTTAATATCACTACAGACAGGCAGGCAGATTCATTCTTCTTGAGTATTATTTGGCTTAAGTTTTTTTGACATTGCAGACTGGAGGCATAATTTAAAATCCCTCATAATACAATGTAGGACTTGTTCTTGTAGACTTCTGCTCACAAGGATTTTAAAATTAAGAGTAAAATTATCTAGATGATATTTGATTCTGGATTAACTTTAGGACAGCAATCACTGGTTCTCATAACCACATTACCTTATGAAATCTATAATGCAACAGAGTAATATCTGTTTGTGTCAGGGAGAGCTGTACTTCAGGAATAAAAAATGTGATTAAAGATGGTGGGGACAAAACCTACTTGGTGGGGGAGCTTATGATTCTGCAGATAACAAAGAGGATGCAACATTGTTAGCCTACAAGCAGAAACATTTGTCTTACCCACTTAACTATCATGGGTAAACAAAACCATATTCCATCTGGGATCACTTTAATTTAATTTAAAATTAAAGTACAACCACCATCTCTTTTATATGAAACTACAGTAAAGTGTTGCGGCTGTAACATACAGTCAGTTACACTTTACTTTGGATTGTAATACTTAGATTTCTACCATTTCTCATCCAAAGTAAAGGAAGGCCCCTCTTAACGATCTACTTGGGGATGAGCGAGGGATTTAGGAGTAAGACATCCCAAAGACAATCCACACCTCCATTGCACAATTAACAAGCCACTCAGGTGTAGGGACAATGCAGCCACCCTGGAAGACGTATATGGTGTCACCTTACCAACCTTTGCCCAGACTGAAGAAGCTGCTTGGACAAGCAGCGAAATGTTTCTACCTAAAAGAAAGAAATCCATTTGCCATGACTCAACCTACAGACTTCATTTTGGGAGAAAGTTTGTGTATTTGGTATTAATTCTGGAATTAATTTTGCAGCAGCTTTCCATTTTGGCGAATGCTGTTTGCTGTTCTCAGCAGAGAAGAAGAAATGTCTCAATAATGTACCACTCTAGAAGGGCCACTATTAACACTACACTGCAGTCAGGGGTCACTCTGGCAGTTTGCCAGAATCTTGAGCGCTTCACCCAATTAGCTTCTCTACATTTACATAATTTGCACAGGATTCTGAAATAAACCAGTTGTGTTTAAACTTGACATTTATACTGAGAGCACCAGACATACACCCTCCACCCTTTTTTTTTTTTAACAAAGTATACAGTTGCTGGCAGAAGCTCAGAGAGAGGACAATTGGTTGTGCAATTAAACTCTTTGGACTTATTTTTCAATTCACAAACTCCATTTATGTAGATGGGAGGGCTTCCAGTTCTTTTCTTTTGTATGTGGGCTACTATAGCATCACTGAAAGGCTTTTTTTTTTTTTAATGAACCACAAAATTAAACAAACATTTTAAAAAATGCCAGTATTCTTGTTTGAAATCTTGTGAGACTTTGAGAGAAGACATCAACATTTTACAAGATTTGATGAGAGTTGGGTCATCTCTAAAAAATATTTTAATATTAATATTTTAATGACTCAAGAACCACCTGTCATTCCCTTATGGAGCGCGAATGGTTTTTGGGCCACAAATTAGGAACCAATTTGTCAAGATATTGGACTGAGATAAATAGATACATAGGCAAATAGACAGTTTTAGTATATAAGTTAAGATACAAAAAAGAAACAAATGAGATAAAGCCATATTATAATACATACAAAAACAGTTTAATTTTAAGCAAAGCATTGAACCTTGAGCACATGGAATAACATTGATTAGTTTTCCCTTTATATCAATAAAGAGCCAGTTCATAAACAGAGTGAACAAATCATTGTAAATCTGGGCTTTTCACTGTAATGCATGATAAATACACTGTTCTTCATTTATTAATAAATTTCAACTTTGGATTATGTAATTCAAAATCACATTCACGTGTTTCAACCATATTATTTTTTCCAAAACTATATTAGCAAATTTAGGGATATTAAACCAAAACGGGACAAGGGTGGCCCAGGCTCCTAGCATAGCCAAGCCTTTAAACATAAACATGAAGAAAAATCTTTTGTTGGATCGGTCTAATTTTAAAACCGTAAGATACATACTTAATATTCTTTAAAATGGCTAATCATTGATTTATTAATACTATATGGGGTTGGACTGATTTACCAGTAAGACTATAGCATGGTGGTATGTTTCATTTTGGTTTAATTTGTTGCTTATTCAACCAGTTACGATTAAAACAATCTTGGATTATCTCTGCATATGTAAATGTACCTATCTAACTTACCTGGAGTGTTAACAATTTTGTAGTACTCTCAAGGAAAATAGCAATCTGTTCAGAAAATAAGATGCAATTCCAGCGCAAAGGAATGAGCTGGAGCAGCTACATTAATACAGTTATCAAGAAAACGATTTTTCCATTCTTGCATATAATCTCAGAAATATTTTTAAGGTCTCTAAAATGAATGAGATCTCAGTCACCTGAGCTTTCGGTCCTGGTCAAACAGATATTTTCTGCAAAGCAGAACCTCAGGGAAATATAAAAATGCGTAAGTCTGAACTCATATTGTAGGAACATGTGCTCAAAATGAATAATTTTCAAATAGACAGCAAATCAAATTGCTAATTCATTTATCAATTAATACACATAGGGGTTTTGGATTTTGTTTAAAAGAGTTAGTGTTTAAAGAGGAGTCTTATATCCTCTTCCTTCTTAAAATACGAGTAAGTTATTTAGAAAGAACATTAGTTGTGCAGGTGAGTGGAGAGCTGGTTTGGGAGACTGGTAATGGGGGAACAAAGCCTTCAGCACTGGGTCATTGGTTCAAATCCAGTTCATGTTCTTAGTGACAGAAAATCATTGCCATCTGATAGCTGCTTGACAGTTCTATGTGACTGGATCTGTTGGTAGTCAGATGTAGATCTCAGTGCATGAACTGTAAGACAGGGCCTCTCTGTCAGATCAGTGTAACTTGAGTTATTTCTAGAACTTAAAACATACAAACTCATGGACAAGGCACAATATTTAATTTTGAATTAAATATACTGAAAAAGGGGACTAAAGAGGTTTACAACTTTTTTTTAATGTGGTCTTTGAATATAAGAAGCTTCTTAGACTACAAAGTCTGTTTTTATGCTTTTAGGCATAGAACTTCTCATCACTCCTCCCTAAGTTCCTTTTAACTGGAAATGCCAGAGATTAAGTATTTATTTATTTGTCAAATTTGTATAGCCACCCATCTCATGAGTGTGGCTCTGGGTGGCGTATAGCAAAGCAATTAAAACACATCTTAAATAACAATGGAAAACAATTAAACATGAATATAAATAAGACCATGGGAGAGTGTTTCAAAGACTCACAGTAATACAGTCATCTCATGGGCCTCCTGTTTCCAAGGGATCCCCAGGCCTGATGGAAGATCTGTTTTGAGAGGTTTCTGGAAGGTCAATAGGGTCAGGGCTAATCTCACCTCAGGGGGGGATGATGTTCCAAAGGGCAGGTGCCACAGCAGAAAAGGGTAATCTCCTGGGTCCCATCAGATAACTCCTTAGCAGACAGGACATGTAACATGCCCCTTCTACCTGACCTGATGGGACTGGTAGATGTAATCCAGGAGAGTCGGTCCCTCAGATATCCTGGCCCCATGCCATATAGGGCTTTAAAGGTCAAAACAAGCACCTTGAATTGGACCCAGATGCAAACTGGCAACCAATACAGCTCATGGAGCAGAAATATAATGTGTGCCTTTCTAGGGGCAGACATAACTGCCCATATCACCACATTTTGCACCAGTTGAAGCTTCCAAATACTCTTCAAGGGCAGCCCCATGTAGAGAGCATTACAGTAGTCCATTTGGGAGGTGACCAGGGGATGAGTAACTGTGAGCAGATTCAGCAGTAGGTCAACTGGCGCACAACATGAGGTTGCAAATGCCCTCCTAGCCATGGCTGCCACCTGCTCCTTGAGCAGGAATTGTGAGTCCAGAAGAACCCCCAGATTGTGCACTGGGTCTGTTTGGGATAGTGCCACCACATTTAGTACCAAAGATGGTAAAGTCCCAGATCCGGAAGGCCCTAAAACCCAAAGCCGCTTATTCTTGCGAAGATTCATCTAAAGCCTGTTGTTCCCCATCCAGATCCCTACAGCCTCCAGGCACTGAGTCAGGACATCAACAGCATCACTTAGTTCACCAGGGGCACAACTGAGTTATCATACTGATGATATGTTGTGTCATGGTGATGGATGATCTTACCCAATGGCTTCACGTAGATGTTAAACAGGAGTGGAGAGAGTACCAAACCCTGCGGAACCTTACATAGCAGGGACTGAGGATGGGATCTCTCACTTCCAATCAACACTGACTGGTACTGGCCCTGTAGGAAGGAAGAGAACCAAAACAATACACTCCCATTCTATGGAGCCAATCCAGAAGGATATCATGGTTAATGGTACTGAAAGATACTGAAAGGTCAAGTAGAGCCATGATGGATGCACTACCCCCATCCCACTCCCACCAGAGATCATCCAAAAGCCTGACCAATACCATTTCCACCCCACACCCAGGCCTGAATCCTGACTGAAAGGGGTCCAGATAATCCGCTTCATCCAAGGTCCATTGAAGCTGCTGCATGACCACCTTCTCCACAACCTTCCCTAAGAAACTGTCATGGCCCAGGCTCAGAACTCAGATTCTCTCCAGCTGAGCCTGTGGAATATCAGTCTCAGGAGAGACACAGCCAGAAATCACATGATGTTGATCAAACACAGGCAACACTTGAGCAGCTGGAGCAGTCAGATGAGGATGGGAATGGATCTAATGAGCCAGTGACTGGACTCGTATTCATAAGGCCCTGTCCACTTCCTCAGCCCTAACAGGTTTGAACAGTTCCAAGATAACAGGGCAAGACTGTGCCCCAGGCATCTCCACAGGACCTGTGTCAAAGCTGGTGTCTAACTGGGAACAAATTTCAGTGATTTTATCTGATAGATGCTCTGCAAATTCCTCTGCACAGCCTTGTAGGTGAACCTCCGAGTCCCCTTTACTCAAAAGGGCTTGGGTCACCAAAAACAAGGCTGCCAGGTAGCTATCCATGGATGCAATAAGGGCAGAGAAACATTGTCACTTTGCTGCCCTTACCACCAAAGGTAAGCCTTAATATCTATGTTCAGTTGAGTTCATCCTTGGTTGACCTCCAGTGATGCTCTAGTCATCTCTTCTCATCTTTCATCTCCCTCAATTCTTCCATAAATCACAGAGTGTGACAGGATCCACAGGAAGGAAGAAGTTGCATGGGTACAATCCAATACAAGGCCTCAGCCACTCTCTCACTCCAAGCAACGATTAAGGCTGCAATTGAACCATGCAGTAGACCTTCAGGAACAATTCTCAGCTTCCTCTGGAACCCATATGGGTCCATCGGTCACCAGCACTGGACCAATCTAATAGGTCCCACTTCCCTGCGGCAGGGGGCAGTGCCAGAGAATCTTATGATTACCAGAGCACGATCTTACCATGACAGGGGAGCCACAGAGAACTTTCATGGAGTCTTTCTCCATGAAACATGGCATACCACTGTCCTCTGTCCCTTTCTCAGTTTTCTTTTTTCTTTTTGCTCTTCTTTAAACCTCTGATGACCCAGTAGAATGTCATTGATTCAAAATTTAGCCCTGAGTCACAGAAGAAAAATTACCTGTAGGGCCAAGGAATTGTGGTCTCCAGGTATTGAATCGTAACTCCCAGTAGCCCAAACCAGCAAGGGTAGTAAGGTACAATTCTGATTGCAATCTTGCATATTTGGATGGTAGGCAGACAGACTGGGCCCAGTGAGATTTTTTAGGATGTCCTCAGAATCTTCATTTTAAGGATCAGGCAGAAGTGATGAGAAACTCTAGCCTTGAAATCATAGTGAGCTGTCGCTGTTCGGAGACAATACTGAATTACATTAGATCACAGGACTAACTTAGTGCAAGGCCACTTCTTGGGTTCATATGGCACCAACACTAACAAGCTTTAACTGAACTTCAGTGATGTGCTACATCTTAATTTATGCATGCTGTCACTCACTGGGTGCACAATTGTTAGATAAGTTACGCTGAAAGGCAGTGACTGGGTCAAAAACATTCAGTAATCTTAGTAGTTAAAAGGGCACTTAGATCTTGCTCTCTCCATTCTAAATGCAGGTTTCTAGTCATTATACCACTCTATTCATTAAGCTTTTCTGGTACAGAAGTACCAAAGAAAAAGATTCTCCACCATGAAATAAACTTTAGAGAAATATTGATATGACTTCTTCCTATGTCCACCATGCGGATGAGAGAAAAGTAGTTGTTACCCTAGTAAATTTGAGCCAGGTAACTAGCATTTTGCTAGTTTCCATTAACATGCCCACATGTCCAACTTTCCTTTGAATTTACATATCAGATATTACAGTGCAATTTGTAACTGGACTATAGTTCTGTACTGGCCAGAGATATTCCCGGTTTTATTTTCTGTTGTACTTTTCTGTTTTTAATCTTTTTTTTTTAATCTGTTCAATCATGTCTGATTCTTGGAAACTGCCTGGACAAGTCCCTGCAGTTTTCTTGGCAAGATTTCAGAAGTGGTTTGCCATTGCCTGCTTCCTATGGCTGAAAGAGAATGACTGGCCCAAGGTCACCCAGCTGGCTTTGTGCCTAAGGCAGGACTAGAACTCACAGTCTTCCAGTTTCTAGCCTGATGCCTTAACCACTACACCAAACTGGCTCTCATTTTAATCTATTCTAATGGCTATTTTTAAATATTTTCGGGATTTTTACAAATGTCTCAATAATTCAGGAAGGTGCATGTGCTCTCCCTGTTCTGAAATACTCAATAGCATATTTCAGATTATCTATATCTACCTATATCTTTAGTCAGACACTACTGTAATGCTCATGTAGTAAAAGAATGTGAATAAGTTGCTTTTCTTCTTCGCACTAATAGATATTCCCCACCAAGCAAAGCAGCAACTCATTCACTCATCAAAAGTTAGTGTGGAATGTCATTATAAACCCTCCCAGTAAATTAGCCAACAACCAATACTTTAAACCAAAATATAAAGACATATCAGCCTGAGGACAGTAATGTTAGAAAGGTTTTTAAAGAAATGAACAATCCACCTGGCATTATGTTTGGAAAGAAAGACCATCTCAGGTGTCCGTGGATTCTATCCGGGAGCAGCCTCAGGCAGACTGACTCTTTTCCAGCTTTACTACAACTGTGCTCTCTATTTAGGCAGTGGATCATTTCAGAGAATGGCAGGTGAAGTTATAGCCATCAGTCAAGTGACTGCATAAGGATATTATGCACAACTCTAGCATCACAGAATCCATGTGCCTATATGACGATTAGAAAATGCCGATATTTATTTTCTGTGATGGGAAGTAAAGGAGAACTGTCACCACCATTACAAAAACTATGCTAAGCTCTTAAGAATATATTTTACCTCTCCATCCCGGGTGAGGTAAGTGATACGGTTGCCACCCTTTCGCAGTGCCTGGAGGCTGTAAGGGTTTAGATGGGGAACAACAGGCTTCAGCTGAACCCTGGCAAGATGGAGTGGCTGCGGGTTGGGGGCTCCCAGGTATATGGGAATTTAGCATCTTTGTCTCTGGATGAGGTTGCACTGACCCAGACAGATCCAGTGTGGAACCTGGGGGTTTTCCTGGACTCACGACTCCTGCTCGAAGAGCAGGAGGCAGTCATGGCCAGGGGAGCCTTTGCACAGCTCCGTGTTGTACGCTAGCTATGCCCTTTCCTGGATCGGGAGTCCCTCCAAACAGTCACTCATGCCCTGGTCATCTCCCGCATAAACTACTGCAATGCGCTCTACATGGGGCTACCCTTGAAGAGTATCTGGAAGCTACAGCTGGTGCAAAATGTGGCCACGTGAGCAGTTTTAGGAGCCCTTAGAAGGGCATGCATAACACCATTGCTGTGCAAGCTGCATTGGGTGCTGGTTTGATTCCAGGTCCAATTCAAGGTGTTGGTTATCATCTTTAAAGCATGGCATGGATCCAGGCTACCTGAGGGGCCGCCTCACCCCAATTACATTGACCTGTCCAACCTGGTCAGGCAGAGAGGGCATGCTACGGACCCTGTCCATGAAGGCTTGCTGATTGGCAGGGTCCAGGAAGAGGGCCTTCTCTGCCATAGCACCCGCCCTTTGAACAAGCTACCCCTAGAGGTAAGACAGGCCCCCACTCTCCTAGCTTTTCGGAAGGGAGTAAAAACATGGCTATGCCACGTGACTTGGGATAGGAGTGGGGACAGCCATTCATGGGGGTGGTTGGCCCCATGAGGGTGCCTAGATTAAGAGCTTCCCATCTTGAATTGTATATTGTATATTTTATATGCTATATATTTTAGACCTTGCAATTGTATTTTTATGTATTTATATTGAATTGTTTTTAGCAATTTGCTATTTTTAGTATTTGTAAGCTGCCCAGAGTCGTCATGTGCGAGATGGGCAGCAGAGAAATTTGATAGATAGATAGATAGATAGATAGATAGATAGATAGATAGATAGATAGATAGATATTGTTACTGAGGAATACCTAGTTTTGTCTTCCTGTATATGTTCTTAGTTTACAGACAGTCCAAAGAATTAAGCTCTTAGTACATGGTACTGGGTGCCAAGAAAGTAACATCAATAGGGATGTTCTTTTATTATTAGCACACCATCTAATGTTCCCAAATTCTAGAATATCCTTTCTTAATCTGGTACCGTCCCAATGTGTCGGGATGTCAGTTCTCAGAAATCCCAGCCTCAATGGGCCTTGTTTGTGATAATTCTGGAACCTGTAATCTCAAATTCCTGTGTCTGAAAGGCATAGGCTGGTGAGGGCTGTTGAATGGTAAAGTGTGGAAATTCTTCATACAGTGTCAAACCTATGGCTAATTGTAAATCTGTATTTGCAATTTCCATTGATACTTGTAGCAAGGGTTACACATACATACATACAACATACTCTGCTGGAATGAATATTTCAAAACCAGACCCGCATTTCTTACTTTTTCTCAATTCACCAGCTGTCAGAAAAGAGGAGTATCTTCCTCACTTTTATTCTGGCTTTATCCCATCTAATATCCTCCAGACTGTGGTTCTCGGAATTACCAGTCAGCATGACCAAACTTCAAAAGAGAGACCAGATGGATACCAGGTTGGAGAAGACCATCTGATATTTTCATTCCATGGTCAAATGTGGACTGCTTATGGCACAATAAGAAAGCTCTGCCATATGCAAAGCTAACCACACCTGCCACAAATTTGATATCTAGCAGAAAAAAAGATATTGTCTTCCTCCCGTCACCTTAGCTGAACAGTGTGATTATATTGTTCATTCACTTACCGAAGCAAAACACACAACTCTCACTTTTGTTTGTGTAACTTATAATGGTATCTTCAGTTATTACAGCCCAATTATTGGTCTGTACCACCAATGTAGTTTCAGATATTCTCCAGTTACTTGAACAAAATTATTCCACATTTGAGCCAGGTGAACAAGATTAAGAATTTCAGCTACCCCCACTATGAATTCCTGTGAATTGATGATGTGGTCTACACATTTATGTCTTCAATTTTTCAAGGTTTCCACCTTGCTGTGTCTTAATATAAAACTGTTCCCCAGTGTTTTCCACAGAAAAGAATAAACTGCAGACTTTCATCCAAAAATACCTCTAATTCTCCTACAAGTTGCAAGTTTCCACTAGGAAGATGCCTTGAATACATGATACACCAGCCAGCAGTCTTTTGCAATGAATTTGCATTCTTGTAGAATTTCACGATACATTCAAGAAAGCCAAAATGATTGTTTAAAGTCCTGCATATTATTCTTTTGCATATTATGTAAGGAAATATTTTTGTTGCATAGGCAATGAAAATGATGGATTTTTTTTATCATGACAATTTAGAAGGGGACAAGGAGCATGGTAAATTGTTTAGTTCACTTTCTCTGAAGGTCAAAATGAGACCTATTTAAAATTATTTTAAAGACCAGAATCCCATCAATCAAATCTCTATCAAACTGGCCAAAACACTCATGCCACTGAAAAGATGACTTGAAATTACCTAAATTACTATGGGATCATCTAGAGAGGGTTCACTAAGAGAGATTATTGCCGTTAAAGACATCCCAAATGCCGAAATCTCTCCCTGTTCAGTTATGGTTGGTGCATATCATGTTTGCCTTTTGGTGCCATTTCATCGAGCATTTCTTCATCCAGACATTTGTTTGACTTACAGTGCTCTGTTATTTTATAAGTTGTTTTTGTTTTTATAGCACCACATTATATTTTAATTTGTGTAATATGATTTATTGCTATTGTTGTATCATGCTTTAGGATTATTTTTTAATGAAAAGCATGCTAGAGTTTATAAATAGGTTAACAACATCAACAAACACAATGAATGTAAGGATGACATACTGATGTCAGCAATGAATGTCACTAGGAACCCATACAGCAATGCCACCTCAGCATCTCCATTGTGGAAATGCATGTGGAGCCACATAAAGATTATATTTCACCTGTATCTTAAATAATCATGAAGATTCATGACAAGAAAAAAAAGGAACCATATTCAGAGTCATATCATAATAGATATCTAGAGTTAATTGCTCTGAATACAGTTTGAATATACTTCTCTTTCAGCGAGTGATACCTTTTCCTCCCTCACATACCAACACATTTTGTTTGAATTGACCTCAACACATCAGTGGGCTGATTGGATTTAGGTTTCTTCATCTTTTATTTTTTTCAAATATTCCTTCTGTAAATCTCCAAATTTGTCAATACTCCCCTTTTTTCTCAGGAGTCCTACTTTGGCTTCAGTCCTGTTCTCATTAACCATCCAAATCTGCTAACAGATAAAGTGAGTTATTTAGAGTATGAAAGAAGAAAGATTATAGCTTTCTTCTATAGCTATAGTGCAAGGGACAGGAGCACTTTGGAGAATAGAAAATATGGAAATATTGCACTCATATCTGACAAGTTTGTCTTAAAATTACAAAATGGGGTAGCACTTTTTTTTCTTACTGTTACTGATAAAATCTGGTCAGTGAGTCAAACAGAAGTATAGTATTTATCTCCCTAACAAACAAGTATTATGCTTTCTAGCTAAACTCTAAAATATTCTGGCCATTTGAACCAATCTAGGGTTTTTAAAATCTGGCCGCTCACTTTGAATGTATTTTTTTCTATGTATACCTTTTCATATATTTTCATTGGTTAACTGCACTGTAAAATGGTGGATTTTGTTGGATATCTGAGTTTTGATTTGCATATTGATTTAAAATTCAAATTTCTCCTTCACTCCTAGAGTGATACTTATAATTTATTTATCTGAAGTTTCTTCTATAGCTATAATGCAAGGGACAAAAAGTAATAGTTAGGTGCAAGATTTGTGTACAGTTTGAAAAATCTGTCCAGCTCCTCTACAGAAATCAGA
Source organism: Candoia aspera (assembly GCF_035149785.1). Lineage (NCBI taxonomy): Eukaryota > Metazoa > Chordata > Lepidosauria > Squamata > Candoiidae > Candoia > Candoia aspera. The sequence goes on along the minus strand of NC_086158.1, from coordinate 67,572,282 downwards.
ATATTATATATGGGACAGTAACAGTGACTCACAACAGATATTAAGAGACTATAATTAGAATGTACATATTGTTATGGTGGGGACGTGGTGGCACTGCGGGTTAAACCGCTGAGCTGCCGATCAGAAGGTCGGCTGTTCGAGACCGCGCGGCGGGGTGAGCTCCCGTTGCTCGTCCCAGCTCCTGCTCACCTAGCAGTTCGAAAACATGCAAATGTGAGTAGATCAATAGGTACCGCTTCGGCGGGAAGGTAACGGCGTTCCGAGTCGTCATGCTGGCCACATGACCCGGAAGTGTCTATGACAACGCCGGCTCCAAGGCTTAGAAACGGAGATGAGCACCGCCCCCTAGAGTCAGACTCGACTGGACTTTATGTCAAGGGAAACCTTTACCTTTACCTTACATATTGTTATAATCCAGACTTACTTTCCCATTCCTAAAATAAGTTGTCTTCTCTTCCATTAACGTCACAACACTGAGAACAAGGGGCAAAGAATCACTATGTTGTCCCCAAGCTGCTGCAAATCCCAGAGAAACAAAAAGTTCTCACCCTGATCCCTTTCCATGGAAAAAGAGAAATAAAATGATTTGCTTTCACTTCTCCCACCTTCTATATAATTGCATATTGCAGTATGTCCATTTGGCTGTATGCTAAAATAAAATAAAATAATGAAATAAAATAAAATAAAATAAAATATCCAGACCATTCTTGTGACAGCAAAGCTGTCAAGTCACCTTTCCCCTACCACAACATAGTGATATTATATCTGTGATGCTCTATAAGATCACCTTCCATGTGTGCGGCCCCAAATATCTTGCTATCTGAGGGTAATATAAGATAGAGCTCCCAATTCCACATGCACAAGTTCAGTTTTTAGCAATTGGACATGTCCTCTAAAGCAAGAGTGTGTAACCCATGGCACAGGGACTGCATGTGACCTCCAGCACCCAACCTGTAGCTTTCAAAGGCCTTCCAGAATAGGCTGGGCCAAAGTTTTCAGCCTGATCTTTGCACTGGGGATTTGAAAGTTTAAGACAAAAGGCACTCATGTCATTACAACTTAATAAATTATTACCGATTCCAACATCCCAAAAACACAAGCTGATTTTTTCCATTTGAAGATGGGATATTTCAAGGGACAAAATGCAAAGCTTAAGGAACCCTATTTCTCCAGAGGCACGTATCTATTTATTTATGGAGCTTATAAAGCCACTTAAAAAGACTCTGAAACATATTAACATAAAGGACTTTGGCTCCACCCCCTCTGGTGAAATTATGGCATCACTGGCAATGCCCTTGTTTAGCCCCAGGCATGTCACAAAGGCAAGGTCTGGGTTCCTGGCTGTTTTAACAGGAGTTTTCAAACTTTTTCAGGCCATGGAATTTGTTAGTTAAAAAGACAAAAAATCCAGCTCCCCTGATCAACAGGCAAAGCACCAATGATGGAAAATTGGCAACAAAATGACTAATTAACCGTTTATTGTAAATGCAAGATTAACGTATTTGATGTAGAAAAAAGGTAAAACTTGAATTTCACAATGATTTCACAATGGGAGGTTAATGTTTTAACCAAAGAAAGCAATGTTCAGTAACTGGGATGTGATTGCTTTTCCTTGGATAGAAGTTCAATATTTTGAGCACCTGATGTTACTTGTAAACACAGATCGTGTTCCACATTTAGCTTATTTCTATGCTTGGTGTTGCTGCTGCTGCTGCTCTCACAAAGGTATGTTGGCGTAAATGGCTTAAGTATTTCAGTACTTGGCTGCTATTTTCAGGATCTTCTTTGAAAAACTCTATTCAGAAATTCTACATGAGGAAATGCTGTTTGTAAAGGGAAATCAGTCAATTTTAATTTTCTTGAAACTTGTGCCATAAACAGCAGCAGCAGCATTAGCAGCACTGAAATTATCTTCCCTCTTTCTGTTTTCACCTCTTTCAGTACTGTCTGCAATTGTAGTAGTTTGTAGTCAGTGATCCATAACTGGAAAAATGTTCACATTGAATAAATATTTACCAGGTCTACTCAAAGCACAAAATAAAATAATATGCCTATTGTTGTTTATTCGTTTAGTCACTTCCGACTCTTCGTGACTTCATGGACCAGCCCGCGCCAGAGCCTATACTGAGAGGTATATATTTATATGATGGCATGCATTTTATCAATTGTGAATGCCTGGCTGAAGCCACTTAAGCACCCATCTTCTTCCTGCCTGCTTGTCTGCCCTTGCAAACACACTTTACTCCAGAGGAGTCCCACTACAAAGGGATCTGAGGCACATTTGTACAACTGAGCACTGCAATCCTAAATTTTGTTATTAATTCCCACACAGCTCAACCAGGCTTACTCCTAAGTGGATGAGCACAGGATGCCACCTTGATATTAAGCAGACCTCTTGGGGATATGCACATGCCTACACACATATACTGTGGAAAGTGAAGAGCAAGGTACCCACTGAAATCCCTCTTGCGCTGCTAAGCAGGTTAAAAATATTGGAGTTTGGGGCAAGTAGGGAGTCATGTTTTGCACTTGTGGGAAGAGAACAGTAGCTAGTTGCCTCCTGCATGGAGAGTTTGCAAATGTTGGTGATGTAGCAAGTGAGAGGAAAAGCAGCATCAAGATGGGAATGGACGGCTAAGCGTTTTCTTCCCTTTTGTCCCACAGAACTCATTCGAGTCTTCATGGAAGCTCAAAATAGGAAAGACCCCACTCTACAGCCCCTGGTACAGCACCGTACCTAAAGGACCCAATGGCAGAAGCATATCCACTGTTTTCTCTGCCTGGTGGTGGGGATGGTGCCCATCAAGCCATGCTGTATTGCTAGTTCCATTATAATCAACCTTGCCTGAAGATACCATGGAGGTGACTAGCCCCCAATCCTTCAGTGTGACATGTAACAAGGGCAGTGACTGTTGTCAGTTGTTAGAAGTGTATCTCAGTTGTGGTAGCTCACATACCCACAGTGAAAGATCAGCATGATTGGGGTGCTGCATTTCATTTTTAGAAACTGCATATTAAAGTAGTGTATTATAAACCATATGCCATATATGATCAAAGACTGGTTTTATCAGGCACAAACTCAGAAGCAACTATATAGCATTAAACAATAGTTTAATAAGTTGTTTTCAGTTAAAAATATTCCTAAGAATTTACTGAAATATTTGTGTGAAGATTTTGGGTTTTGTAGGGCCTTCAATGACAGAGAGAAAAAATCTTTAAAAGCTTGCTAATCACATCCTTTCATCAATCAAAAGCCCTGTCAGTAATATGGTGCTCATGTCAATTTTCACCTTACCACCCAGCTACTATTTCGAATGTTCTTATCCCGTTTCCTGCTCTAATATAGATCTTTGTCGGGCCTGACTTGAAGGTGATGGAGCCCAGACCTTCTCCATCTGTCTGCATCTGGTGCCAGTTCGTCCAGAAGATTTTGGACTACTGCCCTTAGTCACTTAAAGACACTTTGGTACCTGCAGTTTCTCCAGCCCTTGGCCTCCAGCTTTTAACTGCCACCTACTCATAACTTCACACAGACAAAAGGCTGGTCTGGATCAGCATTCTGTGCAGACCTTGTTTTAAATCTTACTGTCTGATAAAGCTGATAACGAATAAAATTGATGTTAACTTCAACTGCTTAAATACCAACTTCTAAATCACTGCAACCTGCAAAATAGTGTACAAAAGTAAAAACAATTAAGCTATAAGACGTATTTGTTCAGGAGAAGGAAGAGGAGGAAGAAAACTGAAATTCCTTGGTATCAAAACCAATATGAAGATGCAGTGGCTTACCTTTTGATGTTTTCCTTGGGGTAAAAACAAGAATCACAGCCAAATCTCTTCAAATAGAGAAATCCTACTTTTCCCATGTAGCGTATTCAACGTATTTATTTCTCATATCACATATACGCTATTTGGAACAAAAATAACAGCCTTCTGACAAGCCCAATCTGCATATCAATTATACCGATATATTTTGCTCATGTAATAATAGAAACAATAGAAAGTCCTCTCAGTAATATTTTTTCCCAGGGTTTGAAGCTACTTATAATAAAGTAGAAAAGAAGAAAAGGAAGCATAGATTAGTATTGCAATAGGTGGAAGAGGAAGGGTGTTTCAAGCAAAATCTTTTAAATAAAATTTCTATTTACTTTATTAAGAATATAACAAGAAATGCAGTTAAATCTGATCATAATTCAAGGGGTTTTACTTTTCTGTATGATCTTTATGGTGCAAATATTCATGAAATGGTATATCAATCTTGTGAATTTCCTATTGTGTCAGTGTAGTTTTTAAGCAATCTCTTTTTAATAGATTTTATTCTTTTAAGTAAAGGGAAAAAATGAGCTCCTAAATTAAACTTTTCACAGAATGTATGTGGAAGGTAAAAAAGGAATAAATATTAAAACGTGCATTACATTTGGCACTAACATCACAATAACTTAGTATTCATCAAAATATTATTTTAGAAAAGTATTGATCCATCATATTTATTGGAAAACAGCTTTAATTTACTTTTCAGCTTTTAGCATGCCTATAATTTTATCATACTGACAGTAATAATCTGTTCACAGTTCTGAATTAATATTCTTCTTAAATAGGAAATTATGTTAACATCAAGCTGAAATGAGGAAGGTTCTCACATATTGCTTCCATGAATTAAGTATAAACTTTATAAATCAGATTTGTCATTTTTCATCTGACTTCTATGCATTTCATTTCGCATAATACATAGGAAACAAAAATTCTGATTGGAAGGAAAAAGTGCTTTTGCAATTCTTCTTAAGATGCTTATTACTTTCATATTGCTATTTTCCACCGTTACAGTATATAGCTCAAGACAGTGATCAAGTGCTTTTAATGCATGGCTTGGAAGTTACAGTGATTGCTGTTTTTGGAGATTTTACCAATTCTGAACTGCCAATTTGTTATTTTAGATTCCTACTATAAAATATTGCTACTATAAACTTTTTTCTTCCCCACATAGCCTTATAGAGTAGGTTTGTGAGTTGTAAGAAAGCCTTACCAGTGGAGTACTTTGTGGGACTTGTGCTTTTATAATATATTGCAATTTTGATGGAGACTGACTGGATTCTACGGAACATTTTTCCTTGCATCGGATTTTGTGTCATACACATTAAATACAAGTTGAATAGTGGGAGGGAGGAAATGACCCATTGCAAAATTCAGTTTGTTCCGTGGTCAAGGGCATCTATTTCATTATAAATGTAGTTCCACCAAAACAAATATTATTTCTGAATCTTTCATTATCTTAGTCTCTGGAAATGGACTAAACCAGCATGTGTTGGTATTAGATGCTGCCGAGCCAGCTGTCGTGCCTGGCTGCGCTGAGTCTCAGTGTCAGCAGTTCAAAGCTTGGCTGAATGGGAGGAAACTTGATAGGGCAGGGGAACCCTTTTCCAAGGGGAAAAAATAGCTTTCTTGTTCTCAAGAGGTTTTTTTTTTAAATGTGTTTTGGAGTGGGTTTTTTTTTTTAACTTTAAACTCACATATGCATTTTCCTAAACAATGCAATGCTGGCCTTCTAACTCAGTTGGGCTGAAGGTGATTTTCAAGCAAATTGCATTTTCCTGCTTGCTTCCTTCTTGGACTTGTGGTGGGAGTCACATCAGACAATACCTATTTGAACCAGACTGCTGTTGCTGTATTCTATGGTGGAAACCTCAGAATATATATCAAGACTTATGACAGGACAGAGAAAACCCTCAGAGACAGAGGACAGAAAATGGCTTTTATACTGGCAAAGCAGAGAGGCAGGACTGGAACAAATACTAGCTTTTCATGTTGTCCACTCTACTTCTAACAATAACATAATATAAATGTAAGTGTGGTATGACATAACACAACACAATTGTGCATGAGGCAGTATGCATTTAGCTCATGCCGAAGATTACAAAAGTGTCTGAAATACTATTTACTCGCATGCTGCTTCTCGTTGGGCTAAGCTTTTCAGTACGGCAAGAGCTAAGTCATGCCAAATTAAAGATATTGCACACTTATTAAGACATCATAGAAAGGCACAAGCGTTATCAGCACATGGGAAGAATGCTAAGAGCACACATGAACTGCAAGTGGATTCTTCTCTTTCTATGAAAACCCCCTAGAGGTTCTACTCTCACAGCCCCTTTCATTAGTGGTCACGCCAAGTTGTAGCATGGCCACCATTAGCAATCTCTGAAATCACAGCAAAGAAAAGCTGTTCTTCATCTTACTCAGGAACTGTAGAATTTTTCACAACACATGTGTGATATGAAGATAGTAGGCCTGTAATACTACTAGACAGCTAATTCCTGAGGCAGACGGTCTGAAGCACTGCAAATAAGGCAGCTTCGAGATTTCAACTTGGCTGTTCATTTTCAAATTCATTCTTAAACAGCAGGGAAAAAAAAGTAGTGAATGAGCATCTCCTAAACACATTGTAAAAGACATGAATCTAAATTCTTCTGAGCTATAGTGCCCTCTGTTGGAACACATGCCGACAAAGGATAAACTGCTTGGCCTACAAAGGCAAAACAAATATTGAGATACCAGCTCGTGAAAACGTGTTAGTCGGCCAACAAAATCTTTATCTTCACGCAAATGAATTTTTATCATTGTTTTAAATGCTTCACCTCCAACACTCCCTAATACTTTTTAGTGATTGCTTAGTTAAAATTGACTTTCTCTTGCTGAGTTATTTTATTTTATTTTTAAAGCTTTCCTGAGTAATGATTTTTTTCCTACTGGGCAAAATGTTAACAGAACAGCTCTTCCTATAAATAGGGCAATGCACACAAGACACACAGCCAAGATGCTGCACTCAAATTTTTGTAACCGAATCAGGTACAGATCGTGTCTTCAGTGGAAAGGAATGAAAACTTGGCTAGGTCTTTCAGTATCTCAAGAAGGAAAAACAGGTCACACTATGCCTGCGTTCTTCAAATCCTGACACAGAAGGCACTTCAACCAAGACAATCTCTAAATATTCCCACAGGATTCCCATTCATAGAATTTCCTTGGGATTACCTCAAAAAAAAAAAAAAAAGGTGAACCACAGAGAAATTCAGGGCAAGCAAGTTTTTTGCCTGGCAGAAAAAACAGGGGTCTGGACTGTCACATGGCTGATAAATCTGGTTTCAAATGATCTGCAGTTTGGTTTTGTTCTTCCCCAAACACCGATATTTATATTTTCTAGTTTCCTACCATGCTGTTGAAGAAAAAGGTGGGCTAAATAGGAGCAAAGAAACGAACTCCTCCTCGTTTTTGAGAAGAGCAAAGAAATATTGCAACCGAAAGATTTGCTCCCCCCCCGCCCACGCCACCACCCCCAAAAAAGAAAAAGAAGAAAGCTTACAGAAGTTGGCATCTGTGAGTCTTTTTGGCTCATATTCACACATTATGACTCTCCCACCCCACCCTCAAGAAAGAATACACTCAATGTGTACATATTATAAGGTTATATTTTTATCTTGGGCTTTTGCTGACACATACAAACCACTTGAGTCTTGCTTTCATGGTTTATATTGCCACCAGAAACCCTTGATAAAATACAGCCTTATATTGTACAATAGGGTATAGTTTATTTTCTCATGATATTATATACAGTATTTTATTTTTATATACAGACAACGTGTACATGCATAACAGGTTTTAATAAAGTAATTCTAACATTTGAATAACACTACATTAATGGAATAACACCACACAATAATTTTTGTTAGCAGCGAGCTTTCCCTCAAGAATGTAATAAAAACATAAAAATCAGTATTTTCATGTTGTGATTTATGAATCCCATACTGAAAATTTCAGTTTCTTGTGGTTTGTAATATTTTACTCTCACAGAGTTCTTTTTAAATAACTAGAAATTTTAGCTTCAATATCCTTTGGCTGGTACCATGTTTTTTTTCTGGTTAGTTTTATATGCTTACTGTAGTGCGTAGCTTTTGATTCTTCTTATAAGCTACCATACTGTATGACATGTTTCAACGTAAAAAGGTAAATCAAGCAAATGCTAAGCAAAAGCTGTAAGGACTACAGTGAGAAAGAATTATACTTCTAAATGACAGCAAAAGGTATCTGCTATCTTTAACTAGACTGCATAATTGTATTAAAAACATGCTGTTAAACTTTCTTATTAGCATTTATTTTTCTGCCTACATCAAGTCATGCTAAGGGAGACCAAATATTTTTATTCGTATCTCCTAAACCATCTAAAAAGAAAAACTGCGAATAGGCAATTCAATAGCCATTTCCTTTTGAATGGCTCTTCGGGTGTGTTTCATTAATAACTGTTTACGTAAAACATCATTTCAACAGTTCAAACATCAAAGAAAACAGGGGAATCTTGGGCAGCGTGCCTGGCAGAGGTACAAGCTTTTCAATCTGGACAAATACAAATCCAGGCAGGAACAGGGGGAGGTGTGTGTGTGTGTATGTAAGCTCCTGCCTTTAATTTTGCTCTCCAAATGCACGCAAAGGCTGTAGATTCCCGGTTGTCCCCTCTGTGAGCCAGATGCTTCCTTAGAGGGGCAGTTCCATCGAACATTTGCCATGTCCCTCCCACTCCCTTATCCTTGCTTTAATGGACATTAAAAATAGAACAAAACAGCACCAGAGATGGGAACAAAATACATGCACAACAGGCACAGTCCGCTGTACTCATTCTGCTGCAAAATGTAAAAACAAGAAAGGGCATACAAGCTGTATCCCCTAGGACACATTCAGCTTTTTTAATATAGTAGAGCCACCACACATTTCGCTTCGGATGTTGTATTATATTTATATGTCACTCAAATATTTACCATTTTCCTGAATTCTACTGTGTGTTCGGAAAGCTTGTTATAAGCAAAGTATCTTTGGTGATGTGCTGGGTGGTTTCACTCTGTAACAGCTGTACCTGAACTGCATCAATATGTTAACTTTTCCTTCTGAAGCTTCTCATGTGACAAAAGCCACTCTTTCAGATGACTTCCTCCCGTGTAGTTGCCAGGCTGTCCACTGCTGCAAATCACTCGGTGGCATGGTATTATAATAGGGACCTTAGAAGAAAAACATACATAAAGACACAGAAAATAAGGCTTCTGAAAAAATCCTTTCTCCCCCCTTCCCACTAGAAATGCCATTCTTGTGGTCAATATCCCTGTCCCTTTCTTAGCATCAACCTTATCCTGCAGTCTTTGTGTATGTGTGTGTATGTCACTGAGGTAGACTTCAGTGGAACAGAAAGAAGCATTCAGACAGAGAATGCAAGGCTACACACACACACACACACACACCCCTACCCACACCTATGACCTGATTTTTTTTTGCTCTGGTCTGTCCTTTTGGCCCATTCTCATGTTCAGTCTTCTAAAGGTTACAGAGTGCAGACAGGGAGATTTGCAAAGAAGCAAAATGAATTTTGTTAGTCTTCAGTGTAAAACAAATTGAACTGATATAGGTGAATCATCTAAAAAACCAAATATAGCAAAACAGAAATGACCTCCTAGTATTAATTGATAAAATGAGTGTCATTGGATGTAGATAACAATGCACCCCAAAAGTCTTAAAGAACTCAAATGAGGAAATTGCTAATCTTGTGATAAAAATATATACCTCATCACTAAAATTATCTTCCTATTGGAGGAATGGAAAGTAGCCAACGTAGCTTTCATGTTTAAAAAACTGATTTGGGTCTGAAAAGAAAAAGGGGATCCAGAAATTATTTCACTTCAAGTTGGTGTTGATAATTGGCAAAAAACATTATTAATATTACTATTTAAAATTACACAGAATAACTTCTGAGCACAAAGTTCACTCAGTCTGCTTCTCTACCCTTTGGAAGTTATTTGAAGGCATTAATAAGCATGCGACAAGAAAATCTAGAAGACATTCTATAAGCCAGATCCAGCATTTACAGGATAAAATAACTTGTGGATCAGTTTGGCAAACTAGAAATTGGCAATTCCCACATTAAATGAAGTAAGGAGAGAGTATGTCATAGACCAGTATTGGACTACTGACACTGAAATTTTTAATAAAAATAGTCGTTGGGAAGGTTGTTCATGAAGGTGGTCAACTCACTGGATAACTTTAAATGAGTGAAGATGGTGAAAACTCAAGTAGAATGGGAAAAGCCCTCAAAGCATTTCTTTAAAATGAGGGTATGACCAATTTGGCCCAGTGGTTAAGGCTCCAGGATAGAAACCAGGAGACTGAGAGTTCTAGTCCTGCCTTAGGCATGAAAGCCAGTTGGGAGACCTTGGGCCAGTCAGTCTCTCTCAGCCCAACTCACCTCACAGGGTTGTTGTTGTGGGGAAAATAGGAGGAGAAGGAGTATTTGGTATGTTTGCCACTTTGAGTTATTTAGAAAAATAATAAAGGTGGGATAAAAAAATAAAAAATAAATAAAAAACAATGGTAATTTATGTTCAAAGTAATTAAATAAGTATACACAGATACTTATGGAATCTGAACTTTTAGGGTCTGTACAGGAAGGCAATTTAAGCTCTTATGATGAATAGCTTAATTAAACCAACAACTTTGTGCATAGCAGCAACGAAAAGGGCCAATCCCATGCCAGGAATGATTAAGAATACGATTTTTAAAAAAATCCATTATCACCATGCCTTTATAACAATCTAAGCTCTGGCTGAATTTAGAGAGCAAGGCAAACCTCTGGTTGCATCATTTCACCAATATTCTGTATGTCTGTAAAATGTATGAAAGTAGCAACATTAGTATTTGGACTACTATCCACATAAAGACAGGATGGAAAGCGTAATGCTTTACAGTTTAGAAAATCTGAACATGATAAGAGATTTTAATAATTTTAAAAATTATGATACATACCATAAAGAAAATGGATACATTATTCCTTTCCTTGTTTTAGAATACTAGAACTTGGGGTCATAGCTAATAAAATTGATTGATGGTGCATTTAGGACAGATGAAAGAATAACGCAGATAAACAAGGAATGTTCTAACATAAAATGTGATTATGATCACTGGTTTAGATGCCATTAATAGGATTATAAGACAATCATGGCTGATAGTCATGTACTTTGAGTTCTGAAGAGTCTAAGATTTAAGTCAGGGGTCTCTATGTTCTTACTGAATTTCATAGTTACGTGCATACACACATATGTGGATGGATGTACACTCGGAAATTTTCTTTTTTCTTTCAGATGCTTTGGGTTTGCCACTGGATTATTTTTCTTTTCAGTTTGCACTTTTTAATGCATGTCTTTTATTTTATGAGAGAGAAAGAGAATGAATGAGGGACTGCAGCCCTTCTTTAATTTGCTTACACTTTCTTTATAAGGCCTATGGTAAGATACGTCAGGTCATCTGCTAACAGGCTGTTTATTTCCTTTTTCCATATTCCTTTCCATGTGGATAATATCCCAGATTCAAACTAAAATACAGTCAAAAGTAATATTGACTTTTTAAAACATCTCAATAATTACATACGTAGTCCTTCTTAGGAATAATCTATAAAGTTAAACACTAGAGAAGGAAATATTTGCCTTCTCTCCTTTATAATGTCTCACATCAGAAATCAAGTATATTTAACATGTAAAACTGAACCACAGTGACTGTTAAGAAGTGCTGTACTAAATCAGACAAGAGGCCAATTTGTTCCAACATTTTGTTTCCAAAAAGCTATGATTAAGCTAGAAAGTAGGATATGAGTACAATAGCCAGTTCAGGCTTGAGCTCCCCAGTGGCTGTTAGCAAGAGAGATGCTGCCTCTGATACTGGAGAAATTACATAGACTTCATGATTAACCTAACATATAGCATATAACAGATATAACAGATAACACCTAATAGGACATACTGTATAGCATGGCATAACGTAATCTTTATTTCCGTCATAAACCAGCCTAATCTTCATGATTAGTAGTTTTATTCTCCATGGATCTGTCTAATCCTTTTATAGAAATGTTAGTGGCCATCAATGCTTGGCATGGTAGCAAATTCCAAAGTTTTACTACACATCACATGAAGAAGCATTTCTTTTTATCTGTCCAGAAACTCCCACCCTTATATAATAATGAAAGATGTAGAAACCACAGCATTTACTTTGACTGCCCCCCCCCAGCTGCTGCTTACTTCTAATAAACCACATTTATATTGCACAGATATTAAACTATTTCCAAGATTCATCCTACTCCAGGATTTATTTTTTTAAATGTTGTACCACATTGGTTAGGTTTAGTAACCGATTGTAGCAACATGTTCAGGCAACCCCTTAAGAAAACGGAACCTGATAGTCTGATATGGACATACAGAGAAGGCCTGCTGAGGGTCCCTACTCCTTGTGAGGTACCTGAAGTGAAGACCAAACAAAGGTTTCTTCACTGGTGGTCCCTGGGCTACAGAACACCTTTCTCCTGAAAACATGGGTGGCCTCAACCCTCCTTGGTTTTAGGAAGTAAGTAAAAGTAGTACTATTTTACTTCCAGAGCCTAGTTGTGTCTGGACACCTATTATAGGAGTTTGTGCTGTATTGTAATGCATTGTATTGTACTCTGTTGTGTTGTGTGGTTTACTTCCCAGAGTCTGTATGGATTTGGGTAGCTTATAAATGCTTTATATAAATACATATTTTTTTAAAATGAAAAATCTCAGATGGTGCCATATGGTTTGGTGATTCATCTGTTATGCATTTGATGATAAACATAATTTTTTGTCATTACTAGTTGCTTTTTTTCAGGCACTTTCTTGAAAGTATTAATTTAGGCTAGGTTCTGCCCTGTACTCCTATAAGAATGTCCGATGTAAATAATTCACACAACTTCTTTCAACCTCCTTAACCTTTTTGAAGTACACTGTTAAACTTCCTTTTCATTTAACTCTAAAAAAGGATTCTCACATTGACAATGGAATAGCAACTGTTAGGTGTACAAACATCAAGGACAGCCTGGCTCACCTTCAAGAGATTGGTGCCCTCACGGTTACTCCAAAAGAGTGGGAGGAAGCCAAAACTTAACAATTTGTTCTTCTACAGTCCTAATTGTTGCTAGAGAGATCTGGCATCAGCTGGCTACCTATCTATTTTCTTGTTTCTACTATATCTAAATTACTGTTGTCCATATTGTTATATGTGATAGGCATCTCTTCTTGACTTCTCAATTATTTTGGGGTGGGGTAGTAACTCTGATTTAAAAAATTGAACTGAGCTAGGGAAAAGACAGCTGGAAGAAAAAACACTTGCAGGAAAGCCACCACTACATCTACTAAGCACATAAATGGCACTTCACACTGTCATATGTTTGAAGGTATGAGTTTGCTGCCATCACAAGAAGTTTAATTTTGCAATGAATAAAACACTAGATAAGTGTCATGTGCCAGGAATTAAAAAGGCTACATCATTTTGCCAATTACTTTTTGCATTTAAAGTTTGGGAGATTCAGCCCCAGTAATCGTATACACTTCTGAATGTCTTTTCAGTGATTGAATTTTCAGTATTAGAAGGTTCAACAGGTATATCATATCATAGTTAGCACACAAACCAGTCTAATTCTCATGATAACTACTTTTCAAATCAAGTAACTGTGTAAATGTTCCTACAATTCCATAACTTATTAGTGGATTTGTTAATGACTCTCCCTGGGTAGCTCTAAATGAGTTTCATCTTGTATGGCCAAATTCTGCCTTTTGGAAGACTGTTGTACACACTTTTCTGATGAATCTATTTCTCTTGAAAATATTCTTCTTGATTTTCAGGGTGAAAATTAAATCTTTTGACAGAAGGTCTGTACAGTGAAATAAAGAGAAATTGAGAGTAACTAATAAAAAGTATCAGTACATAATCAGGGACATTATGTATACACTATACAATGCTAGGTGAGGGTCACATTATTTTTTGATACAGGCATTTCTACAGGATCTATAGAACATCACAACAAACACTTCACAAGGTAGAATACTGCTATAACATTCATCATATATGAAAGAAAGAAAAAGAAAGAAAGAAAGAAAGAAGGAAAGAAAGAAAGAAAGAAAGAAAGGGAGGGAGAAGGGCCAGCAAGCAGACAAGTTTGGGGTACATAAAATAAAAACCTCCCTTCATATTGTATTGTAATTGGCATCTCAAAAAATGAGTTGAGAATAGTATCTCTGAATGATTTTCACTGTGTTTTTATTTTGTTTTGCTTGTTTTCCTCTTATTTTATATTTTTTACTATGTTGTTAGTTACCTTGGTTGATCTTTATGGATGGAAAGCTGGAATATAAATCAAAGAAATAAATAACAGTAACATTTTAGATGGTTCTATGTTACCTTGTCCTATTGTATAATCTGCATAACAAGACTGTTTTTAAAAAGTGGCAGGCTAATTTGCTGAACTTTATATATCAATTATTTTATCATTCATAAGGCAAGGATTTTTCCTTCAGCTCCAAAGGGTAGGTATTCCTATTTTATTTTCTCAATCCCCAATTTGCTTTTGTATAGGTCACATTTACATGATCCATATACAGTACACTGATTTGCAGTGTATGCACTTTTTTCCTTATAAATATCTGGTCAAATTGGCTGGTCAAAAAGGACTAGGGGACCTAGATTATTATTCTATAAACTGCAAATCATTTAAAATACTGTCATTTTCAGTAATAATTACAAAAATTACAACAGCTGCCTTTTTAAAATCACAACTAAATGTTTAGAAATGCAGACAACTAAGTGCAAAAGAGAACAGGATATAAACTTTTCAGTTAAATCATGAACACAAGAGCATTTTCAGAGAAAAAAGGGCAGTTAACCTTGAACTGCATGCACATGTTTCGAACAGGACTTGTAGGCTCCAGGGAGGTTCACTCTACTATATCCACATTGGGTCCTACATTACCTAACAGAGGAATTCCCTTTATGCTGGCTTTATTGTTTTAAACTGTATTTGTGTCTGTATCTGTATTTCACCCTTTGTGAAAATACATGGTGAAGTGAAGTAACTTTTGTGATGTATGAAGTAACTGTCTAGGACATCTAACAATGGTTCTACCCATCCAAAGAGGAGTTCAGCAGGACTGCAGTTTAGCCCCATTACATATAACTTGGTGGGCTGGTTAAAAAACTTGGTCTTCCACCCTCCTCACCCCCAACCTAAAGGAGAAACTTGTCAACACTGTATTGTATGAAAATGATGTGGTGTAATGGTTGCCTATTCTAAAACACCATCAGATTCATGAGTAGGAATTCAAAGATATCTGATTTATTAAAGAATAGTGTGCAGGATCACAGAGAAAGCTGAAAATGATGAAAGCGCACCAAATTCAAACTAAAAACCCTGGGTGCAAATGAAATCCCTCCCCCCGTAGAATCTTCTCAAGTTCACAATCCCAGGTGCTCCTAATGGATTCTGATGGTCTGAGGGAAAAGTCCTTGAGCAGAGAAAATAACCCAAACACATTCCATTGTACTGATTTCACATACAGAGCTTGGTACAAGGTCTCACAGCAGCTCCCTCCCCAACAGAAACGCGCGTCAGCACCATGGCATGTGAAACATTACAATGTATAAACTACATTGAATCAGTGAACATGACATACTGCCCCCCCACAAATGAAGAATACATTAAGCAGCAGGCTTCAAAGGATAAGCAAGGTGGAAACGGTTAACTAAATCAGGAGCATTAACATGGTGGGCAGACACCCATTCAGGATGAGGAAAGTGTTTCCATCGGACCAGATACTGCAGGGTGCCTCAAAGCTTGTGAGAATCAACAATGTCCTTGACTTCAAAGTGTTGTTGGCCGTCAATCATAATTGGAGCAGGAGAAGGAGGTTGAGGGTGCCAACACGGTGAGTGGTGCACAGACTTAAGCAAGCTGCAATAGAAAACAGGGTGCAAGCGTTTCAAATTGTGAGACAGTTCCAATTTAACAGTAACTGGATTGACAAGATGAACAACAGGAAAAGGACCAATGAATTTGGGAGCAAGTTTTTTAGAGGGTTGAGGTGATTTGATAAATTTAGTAGATAGATACACGTGATCCCCAACTTTGAAGTCGTGTTGTAAAGAACGATGCTTATCAGCTTGAGACTTGTAAGCAGCCTGGGCATCAGACAAAGCTTGTTGAATTACCGGCCAGGAATCAGACAGTTTAACAGCCCAGTCAGATGCAGAACATGTTTGGGAAGGGGGCTGTGGCAGTTCAGGGATGGGAAAAAAGTCGTGACCGGAGACCACACAAAAAGGGGTTTGTCTGGTACTTTGATGCACAGCATTGTTGTAAGCAACTTCAGCAAAAGGTAACAACTCCACCCAATCGTCCTGATGGTAGTTAATGTACGCTCTAAGAAACTGTTCAAGAGTGGCATTTAAAATCTCAGTAGAACTGTCAGTCTGTGGATGGGACGATGTGGACAGTGCTTGTTTAGTGCCAATCAATTTTAAAAATGATTTCCAAAATTGGGAAGTAAACTGTGCCACGGTCAGAAATTAAATGGGAGGGGCTACTGTGGAGGCGGTAGATGTGGTGGAGAAATAGGCGCGCTAATTGTGGGGCTGACGGGATGGATGCACATGGAATGAAATGAGCTTGTTTAGAGAAAAAAATCCTTTACAACCCAAATGACAGTTTTCTTCTGACTGGGAGGTTGGTCCATAATGAAATCCATAGAAATCTCATCCCAGGGGTGGGATGGGCTGGCCACTGGCTGTAGAAGACCCTGTGGTTTCCCCCCTTTTTGTTTTGACATGGCACAAACAGGACAGGAAGCAACATAGTCTTTTACATCACGTCTTAAGGTTGGCCACCAAAATTGACGGCGAACCAAATGCAGGATGCTGGAAGGGGAAACTAGGCAATTCCAAAGCAGCAACCAGATCAGGGTGAATTAAACACCTGGAACACCCAGAATCAACTAAAGCCCAGACCTCTGTAGTTTTTGTGCGGGAACCCAATTTCACTTTTACTGCTAAAGTGGGACAGTCAGCACTCACCATAGCACCTTCGCGCCCATCCTCTTCCACCTGCCCACTGGCGCCCTTCATGGCAGGTGGCTGGCGTTTCCCGCCGGCTCCTTAGAGTTGTCTTCAGCCTCTCCCAAGAAGTAGATTACTTCTTCAGCATCAGCTGTCCCTTTGGTTGCTGTCATTCACCGTGAGGGGGGGGCGATTTGGCTGGCGGCTTCCCCGCTTGATCTCCAGCCTTGGCTTTTGGGCAATCAGCTGCTCGATGGCCCTCCTTTCCACATTGGAGACACTGACCCCTCGCGTAGCGCCGATCTCTCTCCTCATCCCAGGCTCTATAGCTTGGCTGGGCAGCAGTCGCAGCACTTCGGGGTCCTCTCATGGTGGCGGGTGGTTTTTCATGTTTTCTAGTTTGCATGAAGGTATGCTGAGCGTGCTCAACCTTTCCTGCCAGACAGATCCAGTCGTACAATGACTCGGGGTCGTCTCTACACAATGCCCAACGCAGGACGTCCCAGTTGAGTCCTTCTTTAAAACGCTCTATTAGAGCTGACTCAGACCAGTCAGTGATTTTCCCAGCCAGAGCTTTAAACTCTAGGGCGTAATCAGCTACTGACATTTGGCCCTGGGTAAGATCCTTCAGCACCTTCTTAGCTCTTGCCTTGGTCAGAGGATCTTCAAAATGCAGCTTTAACGCCCACATGAAATCATCAAAATAATCAAGTGCAGGGGAGTCAGCATCACTTAATTGGACATACCAGTCAGCCGCTCGATCCTTCAACTTGGTGGCAATGGCAGTTATTTTAGCCTCTTCGGAAGGGAAGCATGCCCCAAACTGCCTCATATAACTTTTAGCATTAGTTAAAAAGAAAGATAACTTTGTTAGATCCCCATCAAATTTGACAGAAAAGTCTCTCACTCCACCTCCGGTTGGAGTGGAACCGGCAGGCGCTTGAGTGGTTTGGCCCCAGGTTACAGTAGCTTCCCTTTACGGGGTGGAGATACTGATGGCCGGGCTCTGCAGGGTGGAGATTCATCCCGGAGCTGTCTCCAGCCCCGCTCCGCCAGCGGTCTGGATGGGAGGATGGGGGATGGTTGCGGGAAGCTGGGATCTCCTCCGTGTCCCCCTTGCCCCTCCAGTGACAAAGACAGGTTTTTCAACATGTACTCCATCAATTCTATTTTGGCTTCCACCACTCTTAGTCTCTCAGGGATTCGAGAGTCCCCTCTCCTTCACGTGCCAGGTTTCCTCTCAGTTGACACCATAGTAGATTCTTTGTCTGGGGTTAGTGGGAACCGATACTTCCAGGATGTCCCTGACGTCCCTGGTTGGGGTTCCCCCACTTCATCCAAGGTGATCAACTCTGCGAGCAATTCGCTGGGTGCTGGTTGCTTTGGCTCTTCCCTGTTGTCAGATTCCTCTGCATCAGAATTGGAATTCGATTCATCCCTTGACAGGTCTCAGGATTCTGAAGGTTCTGTGGTGAGATTCAGTTCTCCGCTCTTGACCGTCGACTCGGGCATCAAGCTAGCTGTCTCCCCAAGTCCCCCGGTCGTGGATTTTGACTCAGCCATCGTTAACTATTTTCCCTCACAAGAGACTGATCTTGGTAGGAGCTAACGGTACAACTTTGGGGATTCTCAGCTTTATGTAATGGTTGCCTATTCTAAAACACCATCAGACTCATGAGTAGGAATTCAAAGATATCTGATTTATTAAAGAATAGTATGCAGGATCACAGAGAAAGCTGCGAATAATGAAAGCGCACCAAATTCAAACTAAAAACCCTCGGTGCAAATGAAATCCCTCCCCCTGTAGAATCTTCTCAAGTTCACAATCCCAGGTGCTCCTAATGGTTTCTGATGGTCTGCGGGAAAAGTCCTTGAGCAGAGAAAATAACCCAAACACATTCCATTGTACTGATTTCACATACAGAGCTTGGTACAAGGTCTCACAGCAGCTCCCTCCCTGTCATGACTAAGGATGGCGAGCAGGGGGCTCCCATGCAGGCTGTTAAGCGCATGCGTAGCACTGAGGAATTAGGTAGCCATTCAAAGAGACACAGATCGGGACCGCCTTAACCTTTGGGGTTTATATGGCTGGGTTTTTCCCATGCTTATTCAGTTTGTTAGGATTCCTGTTATGTACTAGCAATAAACATTAGAGACCAGTTCCTTGTCTCAGCGTGTTTCCTGGCAGTTAGGACACTCCCCAACAGAAATGCGCGTCAGCGCCATGGCATGTGAAATGTTACGATGTATAAACTACATTGAATCAGTGAACATGACATGTGGTTATTCTCTTCAGGACTCCAGCAGCCCTGAAGACTTTTAGCAATTCTGCATGGAAGACAGACAGGAAATGAGGGAGACTACAGTATGAGAACCAGGCAGAGATGGAGGAAGAAGTGGAGGAGGAGGAATTCAGTGGATGCAAGAAGGCAAAGCCCAGTCCAGATGTGGGGATGTTGGAAGGACAGTTTCAAAGGGTTGGTGCCTTAATGGGCATGCTATAGATCTGCCTGAGAACTTTTCCAGTTTTCAAGATTATGTTTTGCCCTAATTAGTAGTAAAGATTCCTTTTTGAAATCTGTATGATTCTCACTTGAATTTGCTGGCTACATTGGGGTTGACAGGAAATAAACAACAAAAAAAGTGAAATCTTGAATTTTACTAGGAGACTACAGGGTAAAACATAATCTTGAAAACTATAAAAGTTCTAAGGCAGACCTATAGCACTTGCTCAGCTGGCAGACAGATGAGTATCTAATTGAACAAGTGGCATGCTTTAAGTATTTGGGTTGATTTTTCATTCCACTGGTAGCAGAAAGGCACATGCAACATGCTCTGCCCTATATGATTTGAAGAGTTCATCTGCCATTCTTAAATTTCTAAGAAGATGAAAATTACATCCCTGATGCTCTTGTTTCAAGCAAAGATACTGTCACAAATGCTCAGTTAGGCCATTTTTGTGACCGTAATAAATTAGAATGGATTCAATCGAAAATTTTAAAATGAACATTCCAGGTCCCATGTTGTGTTACAAATGCTATCTTGTGTCTTGAGGCTGGTCTTGTAAAAGTAAAGATTAGAAAGTGGAAAGTTATATTTAACAACTGGTTATGGCTCTTCTATTTTCTTGCTGGACTAGCTTCTTTAATCATATATCCTGTATGGAAGAGGTCACAGACAATGAAACAAACACCCTTCAATCTAACTTCCTTAAGATACGAAAAGGCTTGTACTATGCTGAAACAAGGAATACAGGATACAGAGGAACAGGCTGACACAGATACGATGGCCAATCTTTTGTTTTCTGATAACTGGTAGCACATAGTGGCACTGGTAGTATGCATATTATGCTCTCTCTTCTATAATACTGGAGGGGAGCTAAAAGAAGACTCCATACTGTATTTGGGATAACTATTTCCATCAACAGTAAATGAACAAACAGTCAAGGAATACGCTGCAGACCACCACTTGGCAGAGCAGCCTTGAAGGCCTTGGGAAAGATATTCAAATGCAATTATGTCTCAGAATTGTGCAAACCATGGTATTCCCTGTGACACTCTATGGAAGTGAAACTTAGAATTTGAAGAAGCAGGATAGGATTGACACATTTGAACTTTAGTGTTGGAGAAGACTCCTGAGAATAGTGCAGACAGCCAAGAAAATAAATCATTGAGCAAATCAACCCAGAATCCTCATCCAAGGCACAAATGACCAGGCTCAAATTATCCTACTTCAGACACATTATTCAAAGACCTAACTGTTTGGAAAAGGCTTTAATGCTGGGGAAGGTAGAAGGAAAGAGAAGAAGACGACCAGCAGCAAGGTGGATTAACTCAGTTACGGTGGTGATGAGTGCACCATTGGAAGATCTGAAAGACCAGGTTAGGGAGAAATCATTCTGGAAAAAAATCTATGTGGTTACTAGGAGTTGAAAATGACTTGATGGCAGCTAATCAATGTCCTTGTGAAGCCAGGAAGTTGAGTCCAGAGATCCTATCTTCCTCAGATCCTATCTTCTTAAAATGTCCATGATATTTTTCCCTCCCTATATTGTCAAGGTGGCCAGATTTTCCTGGTCAAGTATATTTCTGTATATTATTATTCGAACCATAATTCCTCAATTACATACAAAGTGTCTGCTTTTGGGTAGGAACTGACTAAACTAAGACATGGCAAAAGATCAGACAAAGTTCAGCAGGTCCATCTATTCCATCACTGCTGTTTAATTTTAGTTCCCTGATATATTCTAACTGTTCTTCTATACTTTGGTAAGCTCTGAAATAATACTTAGGTAAGTACATTATTTGGGTACCAGTGCTAAAATCTGTAGCATTTGTGCCTGATAGGTTCACATGCTGTATTAGGTGGTTAAAGCTATCATGTTTTATACTTTGATGTTGGTAATACTAACCCTTAGTTATTTGTTACATTTATTTATTTATTTAATTTTATTTATTTATTTTTTATCCCACCTTTATTATTTTTACAAATAACTCAAGGCAGCGAACATACCTAATACTCCTTCCTCCTCCTATTTTCCCCACAACAACCCTGTGAGGTGGGTGGGCTGAGAGAGAGAGACTGGCCCAAAGTCACCCAGCCGGCTTTCATGCCTAAGGCGGGACTGGAACTCATGGTCTCCTGGTTTCTAGCCTGGAGCCTTAACCACTAGACCAAACTGGCTCTCTATTTTATGGCTTATGATTATTTTTGCTTTGCTGATTACCTCCAATCGTTTAGGGGTTTTAATTTTTTTAGAATTAAGTTTTATATCTTTTTATTTTATATTTTATATAGTATTTTGCTCCACCATAGCTTTTATAGTCTTACCATTAATACTAACTACAATTCCAATATATAGATCTTAGTGCTATAATGTTTTATAGTTTTGTGTTTGCAGTTTTAACTATTAGTCATTCCTTATACTTTATGGTCTAGGCTGCTATTACTGGAATGGTCGCAAACCCTCATATTCTATGTTATGCTGATCAATGACCCAAATAAAGATGAATTAATTAATATTCCAAGGTTGGTAACTTAGTATTTCAAACCATATTTTCAGTGTATAGGAGCATCACATTTTTTTTAAGGAAGATAATAAACATCGCTTATTATTTTTGGGGAAGAAAACTGACATAGGAAAATACCAGGAAGAATGTGGGACTATAACTTCCCAACAAACCACCTAAAGCTCACCTTTAAAAAACAAAACAAAAACACTATTTTTGAAAGTTTTGATGAAGACATCTTTCATGTCTACAACTCTGATGCTCTTTTTCATTATGACAAGGATGAGGAATGATTTTGCAGTATGGCTCACATGTATTTTAAACACAATTTTCTTGTCTACACAGTTGTCTAGGAAGAGGAAGGCAAAACAATCAAGACAGCAGCTGTGGGTGCATGATCAAAGCCCTGCACCTTATTTACATGTATCATACCTATGGGATGCACATGAAAAGGGACAGGCTTAGGTTGTGTGGTCACCCTGTTGACTTTTTTGACCCCACCCCCCAGGATATTCTTGCTTACTCACCAGGTGTTATAATAGGTGGGGCATTTGCAGTATCACATCCCTGAAGGAGGTGGGGCTGGGAAAGCATTGCTGCCGTTATTTGGTGGGTTGCCACTGCATTTCAGTTGCACAATGGTACATCTGGAGCTACAAAAAAGGCGCAGAGGAACACAGGCAACCTGAAGACTGTGATATGCCCACCCACGTGTGAACAAATTTTCATTTGTACTTGTACAAGGGAGGAATCTTGCACCAGACATAGGATATAAAAACAATGAGTGAATCCTTGTGTGCAACAGAGATTTTAAAAAAATGCACTACATCATGCTTGCAATATAACAGTATTGATCACCATCTCATTTTATTTTAATTGTGGTGACAATATTTAGCCAACTTAAAAAAAAAAAGAAATTAAATTAAATTAAATGCACTAAAATTTTATTAGAGCCCTGAGGATATTTCAGAGGAAAAACAGTGCCAGCAACTTCTGCTTTAGAGCTTCAGTTGCATTTAATGCATTTTTATCAATAACTCAGCAGCTCATATTACTACAGCTCCATTGAAATTTTCATGCTGGGAAATCTAATTCATCCAATACATGAATCCATCACTTACAATGCCTCTTTCTCAAATGCTACACAACTTCCAACCCCCTAGATTTGTCTCTAAAACAAAAACAAAAACATGAAGGGGCCTTTCAATCAATAATGGAATCCCTCTGATTCTGGTACCAGCTGAATATTTTCTCCAACTTTGCTTTTGTTCTTCTGGGTTAGAGTCCCACAAGGGAAAGGGCTTGTTTTCACTTGCAGCCTCATCAATACCTAAATCCTGGTGAACAAGTGACACTGAGAAGCTGTAATCAATAGCTCCCTCTACGTTTTTTCTTCTGGTCAAATGGTTCAGCACTACTGACAGGCCTGACACTTAGAACATGATGCTAAATCTTTATCAACAGCTAGCTAGGTGACTGGCAGAACAACACTCAGGGTGCTCATTAATGCTCATGGCAATCTGTGAATAAACTAACTCCTCAATAATGTGTTTGTTTAGAAAAAGGTGAGGAAAAAAACTCCCTGCACACTGTATTGATTGCTTTTGAACTGCATTTAGTGATTTCAGTCTGAGGATGGGAACAAACTGTTGTACAACGCTGATGCTCTGCTTGTTAGGGGTTTTCAATTTGATACAGAGGAAAATTGACCATCCTATTATACTGGCTGATAAACTGGATAGTTACAGAAAGCTGCCAAACTGTCAGAAACAGATCAGTGAGGCCATAATAGAAACAGCTGAAACATCAAGTCGTAACACACAACAGAAATTGCACTTAGCAAAAAATAATCTTTTGGTTTGCTCGTGTCCTATTGCTTTTCCTGCCCTGCTCTCTAATACAAACGAATACTGTAATATGAGCCAGCGTGAGTTCCAGTTTATGGCTAGCCACCTAAGGAATTA
Source organism: Candoia aspera (assembly GCF_035149785.1). NCBI lineage: Eukaryota > Metazoa > Chordata > Lepidosauria > Squamata > Candoiidae > Candoia > Candoia aspera. The sequence continues at coordinate 67,548,398 of NC_086158.1, read as the reverse complement.
ATGCACAAGTAGGTTTATGTGCCTAGCACATTCCAAATCAGTGCTTCACAATCTTGCCCTAAATGCACAATTACTTCATTCAGCCTTGAATGTTTGAAACATTTTGACTTGAATAACACACTTCACTTAGGCTAGATCGATGTTTGTGTCAGGTTTTAGCTTGAATGATAACATAAGTATGTAGAATTGGGGAGGGAGGGGAAAACATACACAGCCCCATTGCCAGCAGACTATTAAATATACCTCATTTAAGTCACAGAAAAGTCGTTTATGATAGTCTTGGTCTAATCAGCCCAACATTTCCCAATCCCCATGGGTCTATATGATTTCTTTTTGATCCTCCTATACTATTCTAATGAGATTTTTAATTGAACTTTATGGGTTTCCTTTGAGGACAGCAGCCCTCACCATTAATCTAAACTGCTGTAAACTATTTGAAGGGTTTTTTTTCTGCAAAAAGGTGAGCCATCTCCACCATGTCCTTGGCATAATTTAAAGCAAAGATGTTGCATTTCTCAGCTGCTGCCGGCACTTTTTCTACTTTCTCATAAAGTTGAAGGTCAGTGTATGAATTATGCGAATTAACCCAACTACAAAAGGAGACCTGTAGAATGTACACTCCAGAAATTAAGCAGGCAGGATCTGCAGAATAAAGCTCCAGACAGCTTTTATTTCAGGAAAGCAGTGGTTGAATTGAAATATATATATTTTAAAAAACAACAGATTTCTAGTAATATTGACATTTCAGAATCTCAGTAAAACGTGATCTTAAAAAAAACTTCATTATTTAGAAAATTAAATCATACTTATGTAACACTGGGAAAACTTATAAATACAGCCATTTGATATATGTTAGCTGCCATGCATTTTGTGAAAACCCACATATTTAATGAACTGATTCAGCAGTTTTCTGTGGGTGATGGGGCTTTAGTGAATACATAGAGGTATCTGACATAGCATTCCTTTAACTTCACATACCGAGGACAGCTCTAGACATATAAAACCATCAACTCAAAACCATCAACTCAAAGAAGAGTTTCATATGTGCCCAAAAATCTGCTTGATGAAAAGAATTCTATTAATATTCTAAAAGCTGTTTCTGGCAAAGATTTTAAGGTCCACCACAAATCCACACTAAAGTTAGAGGTGTAAATATTTCTACTCATTCTCCTTTAATAGGCACAGCAAGATTATGGTAAGTTTAGTTCTATCATAAGGGACTGTCAGCTATATAACCATGCTTTGGATAAATCATGCAATCATGCATTTAATATGGATTAGATTCAGTGCTTGCTCCTGCCAATCTAGCAAAGCAGGAAAAGGGACATACGCTATTCCAGGGGAGTCCCAATTCTCTAGAGCAGATTTCCTTGAGCCACAGAACACAAGGAGAGAAGATAATTAGTAAATTTCCTCACCCCTCCACCTGCCACCACCACTCCACTAGCCCTCTTGGATAGAAGAGATCCTCCCATTTATAGGAAACAATTTCTGGGTCCAACCCCATCATTTTCTTTTAAAATAATGTCTTTAAAAAAAAAAATGTTTAAAATGTTCACATTCTAGAACTGAGACCTGGTATAGTAAATAGATTCCAGCATAACAATGAATTTTGTTTTGAATTATAGCTGCTTCTGCCTTCTCTGCAATAAAGTGATGAATGCTGGATATCAATGACCCATTAGCTCTAATGCCAATACACAGTTCGAAAGATTGTAAGGCCCAGGATTTGCTTTTGCGGAAAAATGCTCTAAGCATTGAAAAAAAAAAATGCTTCCACAATCTAGGAGCCTACTTTCCAGTTAAAGTATAGCGACATTAGAACATGAAATGTCTCCTTCTTCTGACCAGTACTGATTGGCATTGTATCAGTACCTAGATAGCTTTACACTTAACAGCATAGGTCATAAATGCCAACTAATTCTCATGCCAAGATGAGAATCAGGAATCCCAAAATAGGCTATTTCAGAACTATGCTACTAATGGGGACAATGTGGCCGGAAGTCATTTAGAAGTGTATCCCCTGCCCTTGAAAACTAAAAGACTATGCTTGATACAGCCTAAACTGGTGAAGCTCATCCACTTTTCAGGAAGTTCTGCCACCAGAAGACAGACACTGTGCTTCTGACCCAGGAGGTAAATGAGGCTGGAACATACCTGGCTTTCAAAATCCAGAACCTGACCTATTTAGAACCTATGTCAAATGTGTTCCTTTCAGAATCCAGATAATATTTTGCCCTTTTGCACCACAGGAGCTCACAGAATCAGACTTTTTTTTTAGGTGATAAAAAAGTGATCCTTCCAAACCTTTACAGTCCTATTACAGCCTAACAGGAAATCTTGCTCACAAAGGGAACAGTTCCTTCCATAAAATATTGCTTTGTATTAAAAAAAAAAAAAGGAAAGGAAAAAAGAAAAAGAAAAATAATAAAAAGAAAATGAGCCACATCCATATAACTTTATACATTAAAATAAATGCAAGGCTCCCATTTCAAATAAATGATGGGGAAATAAATCATATTAAACTGGTTTATGCATTAATGCTGATTAAAAACACTTACTGACCTTATTACTCATAGCAGAGTAGTTTTCGCAGCAGATATATTTAATCTAATGACATTTAGCCCACAAAGCTTTCTATCTCAACCCACCATCTTCCATCAGGTTGATTTGAAAGTTGACATGGACTTACAGGATTTCTTCTCATCGCTCCTCCGACGGCTCTGGCAGCTGTGCTGTGGCCTGCCAGGCCTGCTAATTGCTTGTAAGAAACCACCTCTCCAAATTTCACCTCTCTCAACAGGGTCCACAACACGTCTCGGGTGAATGAAGCTGAAAAGAGGGGAGAGGGAATAAAAAATGAAGAAGTAACACAGGTTTGGGGTCCTAAGTTACTTTTTTAAAAAGTGACATTTAAACCCTGGAAGAGCAGGCTGCTTGACCAAATTGCATGCACCTGTACCACCTTCTTTCCCTCCCATTTGAGCAATTTCCCCAGTGCCAGCCATGAATGTTGCCAATAAAACAGCAACCTTGACACAAGTGTGGGGTTTTGAAGCTCTGCAGTAGCCAAAGGAAAGAAGGGGTTTTTTTTTCCTTTAGAGGGAGTGGAAGGTCCAGGGGGAGAAAGAAGTATTTTATTTATCAAATTTTGCCACTGCCCACCTCCCCCAAAAGAGGGACTCTGGTCAGTTTACAATAAAGCTAAAAAATTTAAAATACAATAAGACCATAAATAATACATAAAATATAAATATAAATACAAGATATGAGTATAAAATAGAATCCAGATGGCAGTTAAAAGTTCTAAGTCAATTCATGTATATATGAGGACCACTTTAAGGCACCAGCCATCCCCAGGAATAACCACTCTCCTCCCTGCCCCAAGCGACGTGGCAGAGCCAGGTCTTCAGTGTGTTCCGGAAGATCAGGAGAAAGGGGGCTTGCCTCACCTCTGGTGGTAGAGTGTTCAAAAGGGCGGGAGCAACTGCAGGGAAAGCCCGCTTCCTGGACCCCACCAAATGGCATTCTCTTATAGACAGGTCCGTAACATGCCCTCTCTGCACGGCTGGGTGGACCAACAAGGCAGAGCAGAATGTGGAAAGAAGCAAGAGCTCTGTATGCTGGCCATTAACAGAAGAGAAAAAAAAGTAGAAGAAATCCCAGAGAATGGAAAAAAGAGACAGAAAAGGCTTTGTGAGAAGGAAACAGTGATGTATAGTAGTAACAGTAGAGAGCATATTGGTAATTGTAATAGTGTATCAGTGTTTCTCAACCTTAGCAACTTTAAGATGTGTGGACTTCAACTCCCAGAATTCCCCAGCATGGCTGGCTGGGGAATTCTGGGAGTTGAAGTCCAGACATCTCAAAGTCACTAAGGTTGAGAAACACTGTAGTATATAGTATAAAGGAAACATAGTAATAGTATATAGTATAGGGCAGTGTTTCTCAATCTTGGTAACTTTAAGATCTGTAGATTTCAACTCCCAGAATTTCCCAACCAGCATGCAGGGGAATTCTGGGAGTTGAAGTCCACACATTCTAAAGTTGCTAAGGTTGAGAAACACTGTCCTATCCTACCAGATGTGCCGCACTAGTCTATTGTCAGTGTGTGACAGAATGCGGGAAGTAAAATCAAATGTGTATTGCATGCTGGCTGGGAAATTCTGGGAGCTGAAGTCCACCCATCTTAAAGTTGCCAAGTTTGAAAAACACTGGTATAAAGGAAACATTGTAGTAGTAATAGTAATAGAATAGAGCAGAGTTTCTCAACTTTGCCAAGTTTAAGATGGGTGGACTTCAACTCCCAGAATTCCCCAGCTAGCATTGAAGTCCACCCATCTTAAACTTGGCAAGGTTGAGAAACACTGAAATAGAGTATAGGATAGAGTGCTTTTGTCTCTCTCTTGAGTCTGGGTCAATCTAATTGGGTACAGTTTAAAAGAGAACGCATGACATATGCACAGCAACATTTTCTCTTTTGAATTAGCACGGCAATCAGTTCTATGATGGTGTTCTATATTTAAATTCATGATTATTAAAGAGTGCACTTTGAGTAACTGATCACTATTACAAAAGCGTCCAAAGCTTTGATTTTCCTATATTTTTAATTTGCTTCCAGTACAATTATCCTGTGAACACATACAATATGCTTTCCCATTAAATTGGCAAGCATAAATTGGCATACAGTCAAATTAAAAAAGAAAGAAGAGGAGGAGAATAATGGGCAGGACCTGTTTTATAATGCTTTTCTATCTCCCAGTTTCAAACTTCAGCTGGGGAGGAAGAGAGCTAGCAGGCTGGATTATTGTACCCCTCCCAGCTACCACTTCACATTTTAGATATCAGAAAATGTAATGGTGTCCCCCAATATATATTTCATATTTGAGTGGGTAATTCTCATTGGAAGGGAAACACTCATTCATTTGCTGTCTAGTTACCCTTGATTTTCATATTGCTGTTAATAAGGCATGGAGAGAAGCAAAAGAACCTTTGTATATTGCTGCAGACTGATAATGAGGCATTCATCTATGGCAATGGAAAAATTGCCTGTGGGTGACCAGGCATGATCTGATTATAGAAAGAGAAAGGGGAATAGCATGTTTTACCATGTTACCATAGCTTAGAACTCTACAAAACAGGTGTGCACCTGCTTCTTGACATAGGAGGGAGATGGGAGGAAAATTTAGATATGACAAGAGTTGTGTAAGAATGGCTTTCTTGGGAGGGTTTCTCACTCAGCTGTTGCAGTGTCCAAGTGAATATGCTGCGGAGGAAAGACGCCTGTGATTATTTTTGCCCAGAATTATTTATTTAATAGATTTGTAGGTCATCATAACTTCCTGGAAGCTTGCAACTATAAAACATAGTCCAGAGAATTAAAACAACCACAGCCAAAAGGAACAGAACCACAAATCACAATCACCTATTAATCCCCAAACACACTTCAGAAGAGCTACACTTTACCAACTTCCGGAAGGTTATCTCAGAAAGGACACCATTTCTTGGCCATATACCCCAGAGATGTCCCAAAGGAAAGAATGCTGTAATCTACTTACTGATCTTCTCACAAAGGAGGAAGACTTATTATTTATTTATTTAATGCTATTTGTAGGCCACAGAAATCCATATGGACTTCTGGGCATGTACATTGGTTTGAAATATAATACAATAAAAAAGAGCAATTATAATAATAACACTCCACTTGGTGGCCACCCAAACAAAGAAATGGACCCAAAGCTTGCTGGAACAGTACCTGCTCCCTGAAAGCAAGGAGAATTGAAGCCATCCGTACTTTTGCAGGTAGAAAGGCATTCCATGGAGAAGTAGATTGAGGATTTTAGGTCTACAATAAACCATAAGCTTCTGTTCCCATAACCAATTCCTATCTTCCTCTCATTTGCTTATCATGGATCTCTTCTAGCTTTCTAATTTAAGGAGATAGGTAGGGGAAAACTCAGGCCCTGAATGATTTTTCTCTAAAGCCTTCAAATGAAACATTTCTGGAGGGCTGGGGAAAAAAAAAACTTATCTGCTAGTAATTAAATGAAAAAATAGTCACATGATATTTACCCCCAAATAAGCATTTTCTCTTTGTTGTTAAATAAATCTACATATATTTCCTAATTTTAAAAAACAATTTCTTAAATGAATAGCATAATACTCATTTCAGTGAAAAAATATCTGTTTAGCCTTTATGATAACGTTAAGCAAATTAAATATCAGCATAATCCAGGTGATACTAGGAAAGGGTCATCAAAGAAATTAACTTTGTTGTTCATTAATTTACATGGATTAAAAAGGGCAGAGAGATAGCAAATCTGTTCTAGTTCTTTTATGATATAATTTCAAACTGTACACCATTTGTGGCGCTAGGGTGATTTTGGGGTTAATCAGACTGATTTGTCCTTTTAATTGCTTTCTATTCAAAGAAAATTCATTAGATAATGTTGTCTTCAAAATTCATGAATCAATTTAACTGAAGAAACCATATTAACAGCTTTGGGTTCATTAGCACACGGAGTTGTGTTACGAGCTGATTGCTAGGAGAGTTTCCTTAGGCAGTAAGATTTTGTTGACTGTAATTTTCTGGAAAGGCCTATTTGAAATCCAACTCTAGATGGGGAGAGTGGATTTCTCCTGCTCCATTCTACAGCTCTTCCCTGACTTTACTATGGACCATGCCTGCTCTTTTATTTTGCAAGATGAATTTTGATAATTTATTTTAGAAATTGATTACTTATCAGTTTACCCCTTGACTTACTCTTTCCAGTCTTTGCATATGGTGCCTCCTGGGAAATGTAGTCTCATACCTCTGTAGCAGCCTAAGCTCTTGGCATCCTTTTTACTGCCTTGTCTCCCACTTGGCCCTTTCAGCCTTCTTAGGCAGTGACAATTCTTCCTATACAGCAAAGCTAACTGGACACAAAACTAGCAGACTTCATAACAGCTGTTGGCATAAAAACAATAGTCTTGGGAGGAAAGTCTTTACAGTAGAACTAAGTAAGCAGTGATGCCCACTAAAAATCTGATTCAAATTGGTGCTATTTAACTTGTTTTCTTGAATTTTTGCAATTAGGATAAACGGGGGTAGCATACCAAATGAATGAAGTTAATGAAAGCTCAGATTGATTTTTTTTAAAACCGAGGGAACAGAGTACAAACCACCAAGCATAGAAGAATATTGTAACAAAAAATCCAGACATCATATATTCACAGATGATGTTGACAGCACTTTAGCATCTTTGCTAGCTCCACTCTTATGATACTTAGGTATCTCTTGGAATTATTGTACTTCTATTTCCTGTTGCCTCATGTGAGGGTATGAAACCCAACATTCTCTTTCTGAAATGTTATGTAGTGTGGATTCTACATACAATGTAATTAGTATATATTCCCCGCAGCAAAGACTTAATATTATAATGCTTAGAAGAGAAACAACAATTATGGTCCATTTTAAAATAAACTTTCCCCATGCCTCTATCTTTGGAAAAAGCACTTGACCGTGAAAAACTCCAAAAGTTGTCTATAGTGGTATTTGCAGTTTCATGGAATAATTTAATTGCACTTTGGAGTATTTGGATCTTTTGTTCTGTGTTTCCATTTCCATCCACATAGGAGCATCAGTGGTCCTGTATGGGGCACATGCAGCCCCTTGGACAGCTGCCAGCAAATCCCAAGCTCTATGATTCTTGCAAAACATGGAAGAAACTTCTGCCTCTAGACGCTCTATAAAATCAAGGGTGGCATTAAAGAGAAATTCCAAAGTAGCAGAAACTTTATGTAGAACTCATTTTATTTCTGAGACTCCTAACCCAGCGGTCATCACCCAAGGAATTTAGGAAATCCAATCTTCTCTTGGATAGCAACTTGGCTGTGTCTATGGGCAAAATTTCCCAGTTTCAAAACTCAATCTATGTTCAGCTCCTGGAGTAGAGAAATATTCAGGTTTATCAACCAAACCCACAAATTCCTTTCCATCGCAGGGCAAGGCTTTATTCCCACAAATCTAAAAGAGACCCACTGCTTGTATACATAATGTCAAATGATCTATATGGTGTTTCTTTTCACCACTGCATTTCCAAGAATTGGAGTAACTTAAGGAAACAGTGCAAGGAAGTTTTGACTTATGACATTCCATTTGATAACTAAATCCTTCTATCAGGCTGTCAATTTGAGTAATATTATCTTGCAAGGGTGGATTAAGGTCATAGCTAGGGAAGGTGTGTGGACAAGGTACCACTGGAGGATGATGGGAGCTGCTGTGTGAACTATGCAGTATGTCATCAGTCAGATAGAATTCAAGAGTAGATTTTGTGCTCAGGCTTTGGGACACCCTTGCTTTTCTCACAATAAAAAGATTCCCGGGACCGATCCTCCCTGCACTCATATTATGAATTGTCAGATTTTAAGGTGTATGCACACTCAGTTGTTTCACCTACCAGCTTTGTCCCATTGAATGCAACAACACAAACGAAAAGGGGAAAGGGATAGGAAATGTAGGTTTGCATATGCTATTCTGACCCTGTAAGGGTTGGGTTGCCAATGATTTTCAAATGGAATAATGGCTGGCTCCCATGCAATAGTTCCCTAATCCCACAAAACATCATAATCAGAAGGTTCTACCTCCCAACAGAACCCTCCACCCCGTTGCAAGTGGTCAAATGTGTACAAAGGGACATGCTGAGGAAATGGAAGATGGGTGTAATCACCAAGGAGGTGTAAAGTGGCTTATTTCAGAAAGGCTAATGTACAATAGGAACTTGGGTGCAACTATTCCCACTTGTGTCAGAATATACAAGGCATCACTCACTGAGATCCACACTCAATATGCCCATGTCACTTTTAATTCTTATCTCAAACACTTCTTATGCATTCATAAGTTTCCTTATTTATCTTAAAATTATGCCTTCCCTTAAGATTTAATCAAAGTTTGGGAAACCACCGAAGCTGCAGAATGCAAGGGTAAAGATTTTACAATGAAAAACAGAATATTCATCCTTCTGCCCCAGCTATTGCACAAAAAAATCAAATGCAAAAACCTGTACTGTATTCCACTACCGACAACTGCACCCCTATTTTTGTCCTCTCATGTTTATTTTAAAACATTTTGCTTTCCATCAAACTGAATGAGCAATCATAAAAAGAGGAATATTTTTTTCTCTCTGCACAGAAACAATACATTGGAACAGTATGCATATTTCTCACTATTCCATTTTCAGAAAAGAATAGGCTAACGCCTGAACATTTTCAGACAGGCAACGGAATAGATCAAAGGTTTAGAGAACATGCCACAAATACTTGACAGAATTACTATTTCCTTGTATACAGTGCTACCATGAGATTAAAATAAAAACAAAAACGGAAAGATCACAAAGAGTGAATGTGCTCAAGGAAGAGCTAAATGCAAGCCTGATCTATTTTAAGTAGGTTTAATATGTGGAACATGCTGTGTTGGGAAATTCTGAAAACAGAACAGTGGGAGCTCATGTAGAGTTAATAAGCAGTTGCCATTCCATAATAAGAGCCTGCTTAGCTGGAACTGTAGTTTCCGTAGAGAACTTCAACTGGAGCAAAATTTGACTCCATCACTAACTCTAATGTACCTTATTTTGAACTTTTTTTACAAGCTTTACGGATTGGTATTAAAACTCTCTGCTTAGGAATCCAAGCAGTAACACTTCCAGGATTAAATTATTTGCCCTGTGACACACAGCAGAGGACTACAAGGCAAATAAACTTTTCAGTAGTTGATCCCAGCTTCGAGCAAGGTCCAGAAAGGCCCCTACTCTAATGTCTTTTGGGCATGAGATGAAGTTCTTTTTATATTTCCCAAGAGCTTTAAAGTTATGCTTTTGATATTGATACAGTTTTATTGTGCAGCTGTAGCCCTCTGATAACTGTTTTAATTGTTCTGACTTCCTGTATTGTATTTGTCATTAGACAAAATAGATTTTTAATTTATTTATTTTCATAAATGAAGTCTTACTAATGACTTGGGGCTGTATTTAAAAACACACTTAATTGATAGAAACTCAGTTGGGCTTATTTCTGAGTGCACATGCAGAAAATTGTGAATGTGATCCCAATCTTTTCTGTCTCCATCCTGCCTTATTCAGCTTTTCTGCTTAACACGCCCCCCTGTTCCCCAAAGCCTAGCATGATGCACACACTAAAAACTATTGGAATATGGAATTACTACAGAAAACAGTAGCATTTTCTAAAACAATTACTAGAAAGAAAAGCAAGAAACTTATTGCATAAAAGAATGGCCAGTTTTGGCTACAATTATATATAAGACTGAACATGTCAGGGTTTCTTTAAATGAGTATTTGTCAGCTAGATTGTTCACCTGTGATAGCTGAAACAGATCCACACACCAATCATTTCTTTCTCACCTAAGACCAACAGCTCAAAATAATACTGTATGTTTCAATCGTATGCAGATCATTTTATAAGTAACATCTGAAACATTAATTTTACCTTGTAGGGAGGGAAAGGAGGGAGCAAATGCATTAATTAGCTTAAAGCAAGCAGCTCACTATTGTGTCAAATGGTTTTATCACTAAACTCTCAGCTTGTGTCTATAAATATAATCTGTTCCAAATGAGATGAACCTTTATCAGTTTTCCATGTGGCCTCAAGCTTTGGATGTTGATAAATATATTGGAAAATCATGCCTTGATACCCACATTTCTCACTTATAATACCTTATAGTATTCTAAGCCTTAAAATATAGGCCTGTTAAGAATTAAAAGTGATCCAATGAGGAGCAAGGATTAATTATGAATAGTTCAAAATAAGTGACCCTGCAAGTACATAAAGCTGAAAGGAAATATTTATCTACAGTTTCTTCACTTTTGCCAAATGATTGGTGTGTGGATCTGTTTCAACTATTTCAGCTACACTGGAATATTTTCACTCTTTAGAGTAGTGAGCTATTAGAGAGATGCAAGTTCAGATCCACTCTCAGCCATGTTTTAGTGAAGATAAAATGGTCATATCATAGTAATTATAATATTCCTTAGGGGGTGGGGTTATTCTCCCTTTTGAAACATTATGTTTAATCAGTAGCTATCTTTGACAGAATCTGAAGTTGGCTGGATCTGTGGGACCTTTTACAGAATGATGCAAGTAGCTAATTTGCTCTCTCTGTTCATCAGTGCAACATACAAGCTCATACCGCTACAAGATTTTAAAATCAAAATGTGTGTGTTAATCAGTTCATCATTAAGAATGCCTGTGTCACTCCAGCAACTGTTTTGTGAACAGCTGTTATCAAAAGAGTGATTGTCACCATCTACATATCTTCTACCTATCACTTTTCTCTAATGTTAATGTTCAGAAGTCTTACCCACCCGTGAAACCAACGGGTGTGTGTTATCCTAGCTTGGGGTAACACTGTTTGCATTCAAGGTACTTCATGAAAGCTTATGTTGAAATAAAGTTGTTAATCTTTACCTTTATCCTTTTGCTGCAATAGACAAGTAATAGTCACCTTAATTGCTTTTGCTGCAACAAATCTTTTTTTGTTTTGTTTTGCTATAATAGACTAAAATGGTTACCTCTCCAAAAGCCGCAAACTGTTTTTTTTTTCCCTGCCACATTCCCTCCAGGCAGAACACCAGGTCTCAGAACCCACCCTGCAGATAAATTGCCCGTTAAGGAAAATTCCCCAGTCATTTTCCTGCCTCTGACAGAAATATCAATTGATCATCTTGGAGCATTAACAAGTCATCAAGCAAATAAAAGACAGTCACTTGACAGCCATTTTACTTTTGTGGATGAAAGGGTAGCCCACACAAAGTAGATTTGGAGGGTGCCATGTTGCTTTGTTTATTTTCATACTTAAAGAAATGGGTTCCTTGACATGCAAGATGTTTTTGGAGATGCTACTTGAATCACGGCAGGTTCAGTGGAACCAAATGGCTATCAAAATGGCAGAAGGACAGATGCAGCAGCAGCATCATTATCTTAATTTGTATTTAGGAAGTGTGTCAGATTTGTCTTGCCTGGGCCAGTATATGTGGCAATTGTTTTTAGTGGACTGGTCTCTGTGGATTTTGGTATCTTAACATAAGAGGAATAATGTAGAAACGAGGAGATCTAGTTATCTATCTAGTTATCTATGTGTCCATCCATTCATCTTTACTGTCTGATATATACCATGCAGATATACAGATAAAAAGAACTTGTTTATAGTAACTCATTCTATAGTAATTTGGCATTATAAACTGGTGCAGTCCACTAGAAGGGAAAACCTCCTCTTGTTCACTGTTCAAGCTCTTCCAAGAAAAGGGAGGGATGGACTGGATATCAATGTCAACACCTTTTCATTGCTTGGTAGGAAATACAAACTCCAGCATAAGTAATGGGAGGACCATATAAGCCTATGATAGATCAAGTGCTAAGGACCCATCCACTAAAGGGTGTATGGAGATCTTTTTTCACCCACAGTAGACTGTAACAATAAATGAGATTGCATTAACAAATATAGTTAAAGCACTTAGAGAAGATCCTGGAAGCTGGTTGAGATTCTCTATTCTATGAACTATTGTACATGAAAGCTGGCTGGGTGACTTTGGGCCAGTCCCTCTTTCTCAACCCAACCCACCTCACAGGGTTATTGTTATGGGGAAAATTGGGCAGCCTTATAAATATGATTTATGCATAAATAAAAATAAACCATGGTTTAACATCCTAGCTTATTCTAAAAGGTAGCTAAAAACTTGTTGACTTATTTTCATCTTTTGTAAAGAGGTCAACTCAGCCTTCCATCCTTCCGAGGTCAGTAAAATGAGTACCCAGCTTGCTGAGGGAAAGGTAATTACAACTGGGGAAGGCAATGGCAAAACCACCCTGCTCTACAGTCTGCCAAGAAAACGTCGCGAAAGTGGTGTCCCCCAAGGAGTCAGAAAATGACTCGGGGACCTTTCTTTCTTTCTTTCTTTCTTTCTTTCTTTCTTTCTTTCTTTCTTTCTTTCTTTCTTTCTTTCTTTCTTTCTTTCTTCCTCTTCCTCTTCTTCAAAGAGAGAAATAAAGTGCTCTGAAACCCATTCATATATTTCCCTTTCCTGGGCTAGATTCCACAAAACAGAAAGTCCATTTTCCAACAGACATCCACATTTCACAGATGTTCTTCTAACACAGCACTCTATTACAAGAGAATGAACATGTAATCAACCATAACCTGGTACTCTCTAGATGTACTGCTGAGAAATCTGGAAGTTGTAACACTAATCCTGTTTGTGGGCACCAAATTAGGAGAAACTAGTTTAGGATCTTGCATACTCCATATACTATATTGATCAGTAAACCATAATATCATGGCAATCCTGCTGTCTCTTCAAAACAGGCGAAGTTCACTATACACAATCCTTATAGCTACTGAAACTAAATCTCTGGGTGGTAAGTGTCCCGTTTTGCCAGTTTAGTATCCCCCCTTATTTTCCACCATTTTTTAGCAAAAAAAAAAAAAAAAAGACCTCAGTGATATATTTTGAATAGACAACCCAGCACAATATATTTATAATGTATGAAACCCCTTGAAAATGTATAGAATCTATGGACTCATCGTCTTCCAAATGTCCAGGTTTTCATGTACTATTTTACGACCAAGAAGGGCTCTATTTATGTATGAATTCACTGCAGTTACTAGTGGTTAAAACTTTCTTCAGTAATAACATTCTTGATCCCCGGTGCATCTGTTTCCCTTATCACATGGACCAATGCTAGAGATTGTGAAAGGTCGTCATTCTCTCACAAACATTTTTCAGATACTTTTGCAAACACAGATAGGAGCTCTAGATTAATGGCCATTTTCTGAATTATGCTCCAATCTAATGCTGGATAGGGGACAAATATAAAGAATCAGGAGGATGCTGAGGATATTTCAATTACAAATATATAGTCTAATAGAAAATGCTTGCATCATGGCTCAGATGGGAATAAATAAAATAAAACATCAAATGACAATTTCTTTCAAGCTGCTCCATTCACCAGAGCATGGTTTTCTCTTATCATATACTAAGATACAGATGAAATTATATGGAGGCTTCTATAACCTCTTTTCTTTTGCATTTTTTTTTTTTCATTCTTCTTCCCCTTGGCAAGTTTAGTTGCCTCCTTAACTCTAGCTCAGGCTGTATTCCTGCTGCTTCTAACACTGTAGATAAATCTGTCTGACAATGGATGATGCAGAAAGGCAAAGGTCTTTTTTAAAAAGGATACAACAGATATTTTAGCCTCTCAAAAGTTATGCATGGAGATAAAAATCTCAGTTTATATTGAACTCAGGTCTCCTACTTTGATCAGAATATCATAAAAACAAGAAAGATTACTACTTTTGAGGAAACATTAACAATTTAGGCCCATTAGTAGCCATTTTCATTTATTTATTTATTTATTAATCAAATTTATCACCGTCCATCTCCCAAAAGGGACTCCCAATTTTCATTGGGCTAATGACTTCTTCCCA
>NC_086158.1:67478922-67528922 GCF_035149785.1 Candoia aspera | reverse complement strand
AAAAAAGGCATTTTTGTGTAAGTCAACTCATACATATGAATCAGTGGGCAGAGCCAATGTTCCTGGACCTCCAGAACTCATTCATTGGAAAACATGGCTCAGCAGCTCCATAATTTTTCCTCACTGAATTAGAAACAAGTCTATTTTTGAGAGATATTTTGCTGATTTTTTCAGACATTTCCATACAGAAAAATAAATAATATTTTCCCCATTCTATGAATTACAAACAGATCTAGTCATTATATTTGTAGTGTGTTAATGCATCAGAGGACCATGGTATCTTTTCTTCTTTTTAAGTTTGGCTGCCCTGTTTCACCCATGTGTCCTCAAGGAGAAAATAAAAAAAAAAGCCTAATCCTATTTTTTAACCAAATTACTTGTTTCATTGTTAACTTCTGTAATAAATTGTAGCAACCAATTTCAAGACAGTTAAAGCACTACCATTATAAGGTCAACCAAATGTCATTCTTTCATCAGGTTTGGTAATACTTTGCTCAAGGAAGAGTTTTGAGGACCAGGAAAAGTTGCAGACTAGTGTAGTCCAAAGACATTACTTTCCTGGTAAACATTTTGGGATTTAAAAAAAATGGATTACATGTCTAACCTTATTTCTTTTATATTATCATCAATGTGCACATAGAAGTTTGATGCTGGACTACGCAAAACTTTATTTCACCTTTGCTGTCAACCTGTACTAATGCTAATCTGAAAAAGATTCAAGGAGGAATCAACACTGAGGTCACAGGGAAGCTACAAACTGCAGGAGAAATGACCCAGGAAACCTTGGACTTCTTGTAATTAAATTAAGTGGATGGATTCCACACTTGAAAATTTCACCTAAACTCTCTTATTCCTGAGATATATTTTCCTTCAGATTGAATGAGTCATAAAAATAAAAACAAATACAAACACAATCAGAAGACAGTTTCAAGACAACACTATTGAATGTAGGCCAACTTGCAAATGAGCTGCCTTCCCCCATCCTTGTTCTATAACAGTTATTATTTAGCCAAAATAACTGGATATGCTAAATGACATTATTTGAAATGGCTTTGATGCCAGAACTGTTGGTATTAACATTAAGATTCTTAGAAAAGGGGAGCCTCTTAACAATGACATATAGCTATATAATCATTATGGAACCCCAAATATGGTAATTTTGATGGGAAAAGCTGTGGATGTTTTTTCTACTTCTAACATACTTTAAATTATAGTTTATAAGCTAACAGCACTGCATTATTACTTAACATTGAACCCCTAAGGTTATGTAGAACTACTTTGTGAATCAGTACAATTCTTCATTTTTTCAAAAGACAAGCGAAGATGCAGTAAAGGATGAGTATCTCCAGAAAGCAGCATCAGGGTTACGTTAGAGATAGTTGCAAAGAGCTTTTGAGATTTTCCACTAAATTTGTTGGAAGAGAAATTGGATGGATGATTTCTCCAGGTTCCTGCAGGGGAAGGAGACATTTTTTTGTCTTTAGTAGGGATAGTAGTAGTGTCATTGAAAAAAACAAAATAAAAACAAACAAAACACCAATGGAAGGAATTTGCTTAAGATTTCTTCCTGTAATGGTATGTGGGAAAGACCTTGGGAGACTGGGCAAAGAGATGCTGCCAAGAGAACAGTCAGATAAGAGATAACATAACCCATAGCTGGATAGTGGGTCGGGCGAGAGGCTCAGAAGAGACCCTCCCTATTTTCTTGGGCTGTAAAGGAGACAGGGACTGATATCAGCCTCATGGGGTAAACCAGATAGGAATCACAATCAGATGAACTAATTCTACTTTATTGTAAAGCTACATTGACAGAATCTTGCAAGTCTGAAAGTACAACTCTCCCCTTCTTCTCCTTTACAGCCCGAGAAACTAGGGAGGGTCTCTTCTGAGCCTCTTGCCCCATCCACTATCCAGCTGTGGACTATGCTGTCTCTTATCTGACCATTCCCTTGGCAGCATCTCTCTGCCCAGTCTCCCAAGGTCTTTCCCACATACCACTACATTTTCCTTGGGATTTAACTGAAATGTAGAAAGACAGAGGATTCATATGTGCTGCATTGCAAGACAGCCAATAAGTGTTAATGTAACTGTGTAACACTCTAACCAGGAGAAATATTTCAAAATTCTCTTGTTTTGAAATATTTCTGAAGCAAGTATTTTTCAACTGTTTGAATGAGAAATCGTAGAAAAACTGCAGGATCCTAATTTACTGTATGTATCAAATTATTTCTGCAACCTCAGGACAAAATGGCATCTTGATCTGACTTAACTTTTCTTCAATAAATAATCATAGATCTTTTAAAGATTATAAACTGTGCCCTATAAAAAATTAAACCTTCGTTAGACTGTGCATGAGTACTAAGTCTAAGATGTTTATTGAAGCATATGTAATATTAATGATTTAAAGAGGTGTTTATTTTCCTTAGTTATCTGAAAGTAATGATAGGTTCAGTTACATTTATTGTTCACCCATGTAAAGACAATTGTGAACTGGAAGCAAAGTGGTCATGCATATAAAAGGCTACAACCATTCCTGTATAGGCTTAAACTGCCGTATTACATCAAAAGGTGTTAATGGTTTCAATATTTATCTGCTGGAGGGAACTACCCTGAAAAGCAGTTTTTAAATTTTTTTTGCTAATGGTTGTCTCACCGTTAAAATGAAAACCTTAATGTATCTTATAATCGGGATAATTTGCAAATCATTAAGAAAAATGTAAAATTCCATTAAAATACAAATCAAGATTCCCTCACTGGACTAATAATCTTTTTGATATTATTTTGCATCTCCCTATTTCTGTTCCCAATATTCAGGCACCACAAATGATCAGTGCTTGAACATCCTATTTACCACAGCCTACTTCTGTAACGAGAGACTGAGAAGTATAATCTGCTATTCAGAGCAGGTACTAATGAAGAATTCCATATATTCTAAAATTTAATTAAAACCCCAAAGATTTCAAATTAGATGCAATTTGAAATGCCTGGGGCAGAAATACATGCACTTGCGTGGCAAGGGTATCACGCTGAAAGTTGATACCGTAATTGGTCTTGATGTATTTTTGTGTTGCCAGGCTGAAGTGCAGAACTCATAACCATATAAAAATTCTCTGTAGATTACCTGCTCATTGAAAATGCCATCACTCAGGTAGTTCTCTACTAAATTACCATGCTACTAAAATGCACAAAGTGATTCGAAGAGAAGAGTGGCACAGCTGGCCGATGCTGCCAATGAGTTATGCATGCGCCAACGCTGCCTTTTTTCTTAGTAAAATATGCTCCGTTGAATATTAAAATATAATTGGCATTCAACCTAAGTAGCTTAAACCATTTCGTTATCTTCTTTTAAACCGATTTGGCTCCTCCACCGTTATTTTTAAGGATGCGATTCACAAACTAATGACACCAACATATTCAGCTAACTATTTTACATTTGTCATAAAGAGAAACAGTTTCTACAGCCTTCTAGGGATGTTCTTTAACAACAGGCTTCTCTTGAACATCAAAGATCCAATTCATGGGGAAAAAAAAAGTCAGTATGCCATTTATGTTAGTTCTTGCATATTTTATCCAGAAAAAAGGATTAGATGCACATTTTCAGGGAGAAGTATGCTTTTGTAGCTTAGAGTCTTTTTTTTAAAATATAAAATATACTGGCCATTAGTCATATTTGGCAAAATGATCTAGATGAATGTTGGAAAAGGACATGCCGGGTTGCAGAGAAACTTTGCATTCAAGACTTTATCTTAATTCATTTTTTAAAACGATTTGTACAAAATGGATGAAAATAATAAATTACACTATATACGTATGAATGTCTGGATCAGTAAAGTTACTTCTGTTGATTTAAAGTTGGAAGAAAATAGAAAGATCAAAATGAAATTATTATGAATATTTTAAAGCAAAGTACAGTGAAATGCCACTGCAATGGAATTCACATGCAACAGACTAAATTCTGTTGTGATGTATGTCAGTTGTGTAATGACATCATTGTACGAAGCACCACTGTTGTCCCCACTTGCTGCCTCCATAGTTAATCCAGCCACCCAGCTTCTCTGAGCTGCTAAATCTGGTCTTCTTTGTCAGTGAGGGAGATCTTTTCGAAAGTTGGAACCCTGGAACTGTTCAGCCAGTTCATAACCGACTGGAAGCCCAAGGATGTACAAGATAAAAGGAAGATGCTACACCAGTAGAGAACCTGCAGCCTTGCTGGGCTTGGAGTAGTGGGAGAGCAGCTGCTGTGAGGGTCTGGTTCTAGGAAGGACAGAAAAAGCTTTCAACACAGCACTAACAGAATGTAGGCTAACTTTCAAATGAGCTGCCTTCCCCCATCCTTGTTCTAGAACAGTTACTATTAGCTAAAATAACTGGATATGCTAACTAACATTCCTTTAAACAGTTTTGATGCTGGAACCATTGGTATCAGCGTTCAGATTCTTAGAAAAGGGGAGCCTCTTAACAATGACCTATAGCTATGTCAAAAAAAGGTGGGTGAGAGTACAAGTAGGTATTAAATCAAATCAAGGAAGGAGCTCTGTTTTCCTCCTCTTGTGCCTTTCTTTCACATCTTCTTCCAAAGGCTGAGCTTCTGACTAAGTAATCCAACCAAGCTATACTAGTCCGCCAACCACCACCCTCTGGAGGAGCTTGGGCTTCCTACCCTCCAAAAGCTTTATTTAAATTGGTGTCATTATGCAAATGAGGTAATTTGCATCCTTTGCATGACGACATCATCCTGCCAATGCCACAGGTTGACATGATGATGGACTTTCCAATTTAATGGACAATTGGAAGTTCATGTCCAAATTGATATATTAAATCTGGAATCTTCCTTTATACTGTGGAGTATATCTCCCCTTGAAACATACAGGTTAGGAGCTGGTGTTAAGCCACTCAAGTTGTAAAAAAAAAGAGGATAGATATATAGGGATTCTTCACCATTCAGCTTGTCTAAGCAAAGTCTTGTGGAGCAGCAGTTGCACGGAAATGACTAACCAGGAAAACAAAATCAAGCCCAAAAGTCACAAAGCCAAGAGATACTATGCTGAAGGTCCTCCTCACTTCATGGCCTACATAAGTCTCCCTTGCCCATCGATGGTGACAGCTGAAAACAAAATATAAGGAAAATGATTTTTCAGAACACTGAAAAAAAGAAAGAGTAAGTTTTATGTAACTTCCTAAATGCAAAACATCAGATTAGCCTACAGCAACCAGTACTCAGAAAGCCATTTCAGCAGAAGCACATTCTGAAGTGTAGTGGTAGGGTGCTTTGGGCCTATTGGGTACATTTGACATTTGAGAGAAAATTATAGGGACTCAATGGCTACCATGGGCATAGTGTTGCCTGTTCAGTAAATGGCTTTCATGGCAGGAATGGTCAGTCACAAAGCTTATTATAAGGCAAACTAGGAAGGTCGTACCCCATGCCCAGGTCAGCCTCTTCTACCTATGCTGACCTTTTTTTTTTCTGGGCACTGAACAAATTCACAATTCAGTAAAACCACTGGGATGCTAAATAGGATGCCGGCACTTTGCTCTGCAGCACCCTAGCTTCTCATTCAGAAACAACATTAAAGCATCTGTGCATCACTCTATTCAACCAATACCTTTGTGTGTATATTTCAACATGTGAGGGGAAGTAAGCCTCTTCCCTCTAAGTTTGTGTTGATGATATATCACCGAAAATCCCATCACCCATGTTTCTCCCTTGTTTCACATTTCACACATGAGCTGGAACCATGCATTATCCAACTCACGTAGCTTTCAGTTTATGTGTGAAGGGTTCCCACTGCAGACAATCGTGCTGTACCCATGAAAACTGGCTCTTTTACTAATGCCACAATAGGATATAGAGAAAAGAGAAGCCACTCATCTTTCCTTGACTGTTGAGATTTACATGCAAAGGAATCCCTTGAAAAGGTCAACAGTGACCACTGTTTTATTTGTTCACAAAGAAATTAGATCCTGGTGGGTACTCTGTATACTTCTGAAATGTCTTCTGTTGACTGGGCTGCAATCTAGATAGAGGAAGAATTTTTATATATCTTAATAAAGATGCTGCGAAAGGCCTTTTCCTGTGGTTAACTATGCTTCAGAAGGATTCTTCCTGGCAATTAAAAAAAAAGTAACTTCTCTAATATCTACTCTTGCCAGAATAATATGTTCTGGTTCTATTTTTAACTATACTTTTTCATGTTTCCTTTTGTGCTAGATGATTTTTCCAGCTGCTGGTGTGAGAAAAAAGGGAAAGGAAAGCTAACAAAAGCTTGCTGCACAGGACTAGTCAAAGTGTAGTTTCTTCCCCAAATGATCCAGTGGCATGGATGACAAAGTGATTTCAACTGCTAGCTACCTTTCATGGAGTTTCTTGAGAATCCTCTCTTACCTTTGCTTAATTTGGTGAATAGGTGGTATAAGTACTTCAGTAAAGAAATAAGTAATCTTTCCATCTCACTGAATGCCTAGTGATTTGGCATTAAGAGCTATGAAGAAGGCCCCACCACTGTAAAAATCCATGGAAGAAATCATCACCCGCTAGCCTTTTCTTTCTGTTTTGGACAGGGCACACTCTTCTAAGTCTGTGCTTCTGAACATTCTTGAACTCCAGAGCTCCTGTGTTCCTGTTTCTGATAGGAATAGAGGTAATGAACAGCTTCCTTCCTGTTTTCTAAACTTTTCTTCTGTCCTGCCCTGTCCTACTTCCCACTTTGCCTTTCCTGCTCTGAAGTTAGACACTACATAGGCATAGCACTGTGGCTCATGCTTCTGCCTCCCTCTTTGTATGAGAAGTCTTATAACTAGCTATGTAATTGTGGTTTATCACACTTTTTCAGTAGAACTATCATCTTCTGAAGAAAAGTTTAATTCGTCTTCCTTGCTTATAAGTATACTACAAGGCTACTCTCAAAGCCCAGACTAAATCATTGCAGCTACACCTGCTTGGCTCCAGTTCCTTAAGGTGCTCATTTTGCAGCCATTTCACCAAACCAACAGCAGCACTTTGTCTGCCAGAATAAAGTCAGGCTTGCACAGAAAGTGTTCCCTTGCACCACATCTGAGTCAGGTTTGGATTCTGGAAGAGCCTACTGTATTCTCTGAAGTCATGGAAGTACTCTGCATCTGTGCTTAGAGCTGCATGTCCCAAGCAAGCAGGTTAAGACTCATGCTTTTTTTCTGGTGGAGTGGGACTAAATGGCAATAAAACCAGATCTTGGAAATGATCAAAACAAAACAAAACAAAACAAAACATCCTGTTTTTTTAAAAAAGCCTTTCTCTTTCAGAAAAAAAAATCTTTATGGTGAGGATCTAAGAGTTCTAGGTTTTGAATCAGAGGAGTTTATTATAATCTTTGGAACTATGGTGTAATGAGGAAAATTACAATGATTTGAACTAGTACATCTGCAAGTGACATCTTGTGGGAGGAAGGATGAACATACTTACGGGAGGGGCTAGTTACCTCTGATTCCATAAGTCAGGCAAACAAAGTTCCTGCAGCGTAAATGTTTGCCACTGAAGTTTTTGGGGGAATTATTTTCTTACTCATGATTTTCTATTTCCAATTGATAGAATCCTTTGGTTTGACTGTCTGTTTTGATTAATATCGTGTCCTAGCATAGAGCTACAGCACAATGGTGACATATATCTTGGTCTAGGTGGTTATTTTATGATAGGGAGCACAGCCTGTCTTTTTAACTGTCAGGAAGTAACTACTGCCACTAATTTACCCTACAGGACCAAAAAACAGACAGACAAAAACAGCACTTTAATCTTTGACTAATTTTTGCTTGCTAGCTACCAAGATATATTTGTCAGGGGAAATAGCTGTAGAGGCAGAGATTTGGTCTCCTGGGAGTATATCCAAGCTCAAGATTTAATTAACATTTTATCTCACATACAAGGGGGCTTCAGGTGTTTTCTACAGACTGATCTGACCCCATGAGTTCCCTTTCTTTTAGAAAAGGGCTCTTGTTCCTTTTGTGCCCTCCACTAGTGATAAAATCTCATGTCCAAAAAGTTTTTGCCCAACACAGGTTCTGCAGACTTTTATTAACTAACAACTCAATTGCCTGACTATAACTGAACAATTCAGTGACATGAATATTGCACAGATATATCTTGTAAAAAGCATTCAAAAGATATCCTTGTGATTGCAGGACTCGCTAGTGGACAAAAACATTTTGGCATGCAAAACTGGAACAACGGTCAAGAAAACAACCAGAAATTAATTTAATCCCTCAAAAACTAGATTAGTGAGATCTTCTCTTTCTTTGACCACAGAACAAGGTTCATAAACAAAGCAGCAGCAAATTTCTGAATGAGGTAAGTGATCATAGAAAGGATAAGTAGGAGAAATCAGTGCCATCTCCTTTTCCAAGGATTTATTGAGTCTTGAAAATCGGGATCAACAATTGCTTTGGATATAATCCTCAACTCTAATCCTGTGTGATGCATGGGAAAAGCAGATTAAGTACAATCCTAAAGGCAGGAGACATCAGGGAAACACAAGGTGTCATTATTGTGAGGAATTTCCAGTTAATTCCTATTTTAAAGTTTGGGCCTATTGATCAAATAATATCAGCAACTTGTGGAATATATGCTCAATTAACGAAGTTTTCTTTTGAAATGAACTGAGAAAAACAAACACAATATAAAGATAAGCATGAGAGAAAATGTTGTTGCTGCATGCCGTTTATAAGGGTTTTAAAACATTTATTTTTAATAGTGAAATGTCAAAAACCCTAAAAAACCAAAAAAAAAAATGATTCATCTTCAGGGACACCAAGTTGTAGTTAAGAGCCAGTAGTTGAATTTTTGAAAGTTTTTTTAAATTTGCAATCAGGAACACTATTCACAGGATGTTTTGTTTGTCTATTTATTTATTGCTTTATGATCTGAGGCCAGACCAACATATATTAAAACATATACAGCATATCAATCGAAGCAAATATTTGTAGCTCAGGGTTGAACTGTGGAGTCCTTGGTGCTCTCTGAGCCTTGTTGTTTTCTTGCAGACGTTTCATTGCCAGACTAGGCAACATCTTCAGTGCGAAGAGGGAGTGGGCCTTGCTCCCTGTTTATATACCGTGGCTTGCCCTGGTTGTGTTGGTAGGAGTGTTGTTCTCTCCTTGGGAGTTCTTTGATTGGGCTGTTGTTTGCTGCTTGGTTGATTGACTGAGTTAATAGTTCCTTGATTAGAGTGTATTGTACCGTTTGATGGTTTATCTGGGCTTAATCCTAGTGTTGATTTTTGCATATCTGGGTGTTGATTGCTGGCAAGGGAGTGTACTGGTCTTTTGGCTTTTCTATTGTCTCTTTTGAATGGTATGTAAATGTTGTTTACCTCTATGTGTCTGTTGATGGCTGCTTTGTCTGAGTGCCAGCCTTCCAGGAATTCTCTGGCGTTTTTGGCTTTGGCTTGGTTTAGGATGCTCACAGTTTCCCAGTTGAAACCATGGTTGAGTCTGTCCATGTGTTGTGAGATTAAGGAGTTCTCCTCGTGTCTTCTGACTGCTAGTTGGTGTTCGTGGATGCACTCTGCTAGTCTTCTGCCTGTCTGTCCTACATAGTGGCTGTTACAGTCTTTGCACTGTGTGTTGTAAATTACTCCTGTTTTTTCTTCTTGGGCTATTGGATCTTTTGGGTTACTTAATATATTTTGAAGAGTTTTAGTTGGTTTATGTGCTACGGTGATGCCATGCGGTTGTAACAGTCTGTTGGTGGTTTCTGAGATGTTTCTGATGTATGGCAGTGTTATCCTTTTCATAGTTTCTATTGGTTGGGTTGTAGTGGGTTGGGTGGTGAGGCACTTTTTGATAAAGTTGAGCGGGTATCCATTTTGTTGGAAGATGCTGTACAGATGATCTTTTTCCTTTTTCTGGTGTTCTGGGTTGCTGCAGTGTGCAAGTGCTCATCTGAACATCATTCATAGAGCACCAAGGACTCCATATACAGCATATGCATTCATAAAAATGACATGAAACCAAGTAAATCAATACTGTGAGGGAAGCACCATTCGGTTTCTATAGGCTAATGTCACCACCACTGATACTTCGAAAAATTGGTTACTTGAAACACTGATTTCATCATGAGGGAAATTCAGAGTGATTTTTCTTATAATATGAATTTTATCAAAATAGAAAATAAATGAATGTATATGAGTTACAGTCCCCAAGTTGGCAGATTCTGTCAGGGGCAAATAGATCTTGCAACCCCTTGATCACTCCACAGCTGACTTTTTACCTAAAGTTGCCTATCTGTATTAATTTTTCTTTCTTGCTTGCTTGGATGTCTCAACCTTCCTGACTCTAATGATCAAAGACTTTATCAAAATCTTTTTTGAATAGTGCTATATCAATGTCATGTACATTGGATAAACTTGTAAGCATATGCCATTAAGCGAACTTAGAAATCTGGCTAAATAGTTTTCCTCCACACTGTACAGCTGCAGATTTAGAATAAGTTGATACCCCCTAATTTTAATGGCGCTTATCACTAATTTATTTATTTATTTATCAAATTTGTCACTGCCCATCTCCTCCAAATGGAGGGACTCTGGGCGGTTTACAATACAGAATAAATATACAATAAAAATTCGAATAAATATACAATAAAATTCTAATAAACTAGCATTGAAACTAAAACTAAAATGATTTCTTAACTACCCCAGCTCATAAAATCCAGATGGCTATGATCCCTTCCATCATTATGTAGGAGGGGCACTTTAGGGCACTAGCCAACCCCAAGTATGTCGATTCTCCTCCCTGCCCCAAGCCCAACTAATAAATAATACTCCTTAGCACCAATTTAACAAAAGGAATTTATTACAATGAATTGTAGCAGTGTGGGAATACCAAGTGACAGGCTTGGCAAGGTTAGGATTCAGTGGAACTGGTTATTTTAAAAAGGGTATATTTTACAATTCTATGCATAAGCAGCCCAAATTGGTTTAATAAATAAGAATTTTGAATTGTTTGGGGCATATGGCATATTCTGTATGGCAGAAGAGATACTGATAGTATAGAAGGAATAGAAGAAGCTGACATGCTGGGATGAATATAAATAATCATTTCATAAATGAAATACTCTGTTTAAAATAATGTTAAGGTATTTATAAAACTACAGTTTGTTCACTTGCGAGTAATGTCAGGGCATAACCAACTCAAAAACCTACTAGTACCACATCTGGAAAAAAGGTGAACATAGTAACACATCCAGAAACTTTACTCTGTAGCTCCAAATATGGTCAGCATTTCAACCTACTCTCCAAACTTGCCTTTTGAATTTAGGAATACCCAATGTAAGACAGTTTTTTGTACTTCTGTTTTCAACAGGAGGAAATGGCAAAATGAACAGGTAAAAAAGCAACAACTTTTATTCTCCAGGAGCACTGATAGACTTATTTGATTTATTTGATTATTTTATTTTATACAATTTGGATGCTGCCCAACTCAAACTGACTCTGTGCCCCTAACTGAGAACACTAAACCTACTCTGTTCCAGGAATCAATCTTTCAAGATATATTTGTATTTCATTTTTTTCAATGTCGAAGAACTACTTTTGCAAGGCACTGCAATTAAATCATGGGTCAGCTTTTGCTTCTGATTTCCTCCTGTTTCTTCCAATTTCAAGGGTTTCCTTTTCTCTTCACGTTACAGATCACCGAGATGTACAGTAGTTATCAGTTTCCTGCTATGTAAACTGTTCATGCTTGCCATGCAGTGACCTCTCTGTATTGATTCAAGACATCTGACAGTCTAGACCAAGTCTTTAAATTCATGGGTGTCTTCTATTTCTCCCTGCTCTTTTGATCAGTTCTTTTTTTCCTCCCTCACTTTTTCCACAGGTAGCTTTGGAAAGCAATAAACCTAGATTTCTACTGCCCCTGAAAAGTAGTTCACTGGACTTCAAGCTCTAAAGAATTGCATTTTTTCCCTATCAGCTATTTCTTTCCCACTTAATTTGAGTGCACGAGTTGGTAGCAAGTCAAAATCAATAAATTGGCATCTGAAGGTTTAAAACCTTCCAGCTTCAATCAGTACCAGTATCTTGTGAAGTTCAACCATTCTTAAGCTATAGTTCAAATAAGGAGAAAATATGATGGCTTGTAACAACCCTAATCACACTTTACTTAGTTCAGTATTTTTGTGTGTTCAAAAGTGTATTTACTGTAGTTTCTTTGAGTCAATAGTTATATTTTTCCATTGAATTGTAATATTATGTTTAGAAAGCACACTCTGAAAACTGTAGCTCTACTACTCTTAGAACATTTACATGTCACACTGTTTCAGCAGTAAAAATAAAACAAAGATCTAGGGAACATTTGACCCCTGCCCTTCTATTTTTATGGGCAAGTGTTCTTCTAAACAGAATGAAACAACACAAAACAAAAACAAAACCACAGGGGAAATTTTGTTCTATATTTTGAGGCAAACTAGCTGGTTCTCTAGTCTTCTCCATCATAGTCACCGTTAAGATGGAAGATACTGCTGTGATCAAGATTGTATTAAGTTGTTTCCTACACTTAAAAAATAGATTTTTAAAAACCATTATTTTAAACAGATTCCAGCACAAGTTGCTTTAGTTGGGCCACTATGCAGTTTTATTTTCTTCCTTGGCCCCACAATCTCCCTGATCCATGTCAATACTTTGCTAGATACCAAGTGCTTTTAGCTGGAAATGCATTCTGACTATTTTCCAGGGTTCACTGGCAAAAAATCCTAGGGGAAGTATTCATCTTATTATTCATATGCCAGGATTTCATTAAAGACTGTTCTCAAATAAATGGCTCAACAGATAACTGCAGAGCTAAAAAGGGATTGGGTTGAAGAAAAATCCTACCACTAGCTTACCGATAGCCAAATTTCAACAGAAATGATGCAGCAAGTAAAGAGACAGCTTGTCCTTTTTTACTCTGTTCAATTACATTGAGCTCTGCTGTCATTTTGAATTGCCTTTAGCCACCTTAACTAACTCCTCCTCTGTTTAACTTGGAGATGATATATATATATAACTAAGGAAAGTGTATTGTGTTTCCATAATGTGGAGAGAAATCATGTCAAGACTAATAATTCAGACTAGATACTTACAACAACAATATATATCAATAAGATACACCTATCAGAACAGCTGCATGTTATTTTAACAACTTTTTAAAGATAAATATCTAAATTTTAAAAAGTAATGTGACTTCTTAATGATATTTTTGGTGGGACTGGGAAGGAATGAGAATTATTATTTTAACTGTTTCCGTGTGAAGGACGTCTTTGTGAAGGGCCTCCTTGAGAAGAGCTTGCTTGCCTTTATTCACTGCAGCTGCATCTTCTTTTGCAGGATATGATCTTATGTGGCTTACAGATGCTGCTGCTGCTGCTGATTGTCCCAAAGTGGAGTAAAACATGCTGAATAAAAACATGTAATAAAACAATAAAACCACCAATCCTGAAGAAGGCAATAAAAATAAATAAATAATGGAACTTCATGCATACACAGGAACATTACAATCTTTTTGGGTAGGAAACACTGGATGAAAAATCACAACTTACAGGTATTACATGCATCATACAGAGGCATGGGAGTGCAATGTGGCCCTCCAGATGATTCATGAGGCTGCTGAGATTTTTAGTTTAATGACATCTGAGCAGGCACAAGTTCTCCACTCTTCCACTATGGTGAAATGAATGCTGGGGATGAGTGTGAATGAAACCACCTGCCAAAAATATATGTTCCTTCCTGCCATTCACATCTCTGAAATCCCACTATTCAGAGGGTAGGTAATGTCTCTGCACAAGTCTGCAAATTCAAAAGTTGGCTCTGAATGTTGGAGGAAGGCTGTTTTTAAAAAGTCAACAGAGAATAGCACTCTCAAACCCTAAATGTTTTCTCTACTTTTGCATACACTGTATGTACATACTTTGCCAGCAGCACGAGAAGAA
This sequence comes from Candoia aspera, assembly GCF_035149785.1. Lineage (NCBI taxonomy): Eukaryota > Metazoa > Chordata > Lepidosauria > Squamata > Candoiidae > Candoia > Candoia aspera. The sequence goes on along the minus strand of NC_086158.1, from coordinate 67,514,989 downwards.
TTATTCACCTTTGAATTTCATATTGAATAACTGCTAGTGGGATGGACATAAAGATAAGAAAGAAATGCAGCGAAAAAGACCTGTTAGCAGATCTTGTGATTGTGGACAAGAGGTCTGGTGGATAACATATCCCCAGGAACATAAATTAAGGCACAGCTAGGAAGTCATTTCTCTAAATTAGAGGTCTAGGCACCTTTTGCACTGTGACCTGACTGAACAACACAGCAAAGAAAAACTTAGACTTCCAAGAGGTCTAATTCTGAGGTGACTGCTCTGTACTGGAGTAACCAACTTGCTTGAGGGCTGCTATTAGTCACAAGAAGAAAAAAGTCTTTTTGGTACCTAATTTTGTTTTCATTTCTTTAACAAACAAGCTGGTCTGAAAAAATACTACTCTCATTTTACTGAGGAAGATGGCCTCTGGATACAATCCTGGATGGCAATCCTGATTCCAGGACCCAGCCCCTCATCACTGAATTCAGCTTGTTTGCTCATATTTTCCTCAATTAAAATTTACATTTTCTTCTCTGATAAAAAGTCTTCTCCTGTTTGCAAAATAATCCTTTCTTTCATTATTCTTTTTAGATTTTTTAGTCCCACCTTTATTATTTCTATAAATAACTCAAGGCGGTGAACATACCCAATACTCCTTCCTCCTCCTATCTTCCCCGCAACAACAACCTTGTGAGGTGAGCTGGGCTGAGAAAGAGTGACTGGCCCAAAGTCACCCAGCCAGCTTTCAGGCCTAAGGCGGGACTAGAACTCACAGTCTTCTGGATTCTAGACTGATATCCTGACATCCTGAGGGCTAGGGAGCCTTATTTTCAGTTGTAGGTCAGAATCCTTCATATCAGGATCATGAATTACACGGGCTGAATCTGTTATTTCTTGACTAATACTGGTGCTTGGTTCTTTGGCTTCAAATTGCCCTCTGCTTGCTCATCTTCTGAGAAAGACAATGTATCCAGCTGGGCCCTGACAGTTACTTATTTACAAAATTTTTGAGTCTAGAATAGAATCCACATGTTGCAAGTACCTCTTTCAAAGGATTCATACAGGCTATTATATAATTCCAGGCCTGTGCCTCCCAAGCTCTTAGACCACAAGAAAATCTTCAGACTGAATGCTTAAGGGATATTTTTCTAACATTCCAATGTGGCCCAAATTTGATGTAATGGGTATATGGAATCAAGCTGGTGTCTGTTAATGCTTTTGTTTGGGTATAGTATGTCAACTATTGACACAAATTAATTTTTACCCCAAGAAAATTTTCAGGTCTCATGGGAAAAATTATATTGTGCTCTAAGTTACTGTGGCCTGATACCGATGATGATGATGATGATGATGATGATGATCCCAATGGGATTTTACAAAGGCCAACTTTTCCTTAATTGATGAAGGATACTGAATCAGAGCTAGGTGTCCTCTCCGTTCCCGTGAGGGCTGAAGATATGTTGGCCTCAGCTTCATAGCTTTATAACATCACATTTAAGAACAGGAGAAGAACATCTACTTTTTCACATGCTGTAGTGCTGTCACTGGTGCTTTTAAATTCACTAGTATCTCCCTAGAAGAAGGTCTCTGTGATCTTGCACTGCACATTCTATAAGGATTTCCAGGGTATATGATATGCCTAGCATTCCCATATCATGAGAATGCTAGGCATATCACATTGAGCACGAAACACATCACAGTAATAATATCTCTTAGCTGATCAGAACCCAGAACTCTAGAGATCTGACTGGATTCTGCATGGACTGTATTGTAATTTTGTTTGACATGGCTGATATTTGTCTTTATATTTTTTTATATTATATCAACTGTGGCTGATCTGTAACTGCTAAAACATATATGTGTGGATGATAGAAAATATGGAACTGTGTAATTAAAAAAAATGCTGATCTTTGCAACTATTTACCATTGTCATCAAAATAATGATTAGCACTCTTATTCTACACTTCTTTTTCCAGCTATAAAATATGTCTGCCTGCTTTCAGTGTAAATTCTAACATCAGAGAGAAATGGAAAGAAAAAAATACTTCTTTGGAACTCCATGGGACCTCCGCAATAAAAGATCACTAAGTATTACAATCTGTACTTCTATGAAATGAATTTCTTCCAAATAAAAATACATTTAATGCAAGAAGTTTACCTGAACACTGAAATATCAGAGTAAGGGCTCAGTGATCCAAATGTTCTGCATTTCATGTTATAAGGATTCCCTTGACTCTTTTTTAGTGAAAGCAACAAGTTAATCTCAGGCAGATATTACTTCATTTATTTTCATTCTATTAAAGAGATGCATAGTCTTTAGGTAATTGGGAGATGCACTTCTTTGGGGGGTGGGGGTGTCAAAATACAAGATTGCAAAATGATCAGGGTCACACATGAAGATAGACTCAGGATCTTCTGTTTGGGGAATAGGATTAAAGAAAAAGAAAGGCCAAACAAATCTATGGATAGGTTATTCCAGGACATGCTACATATTTTACATATTAACTTCCTAAATTGATCACAATATGCTATTTCAGCACTGCAGCCAGAAAAGGCACTGGCAGGTGCAAAAGGGCTTAGCACCTCACATTGCCTATTCCTGTTTTAACTTCTGAAATGGCTAGGAGTTTCAACAAAGTTGTACTCCCCATCTCTTGTCTTCCAGTGGGGACATGGTGGACTGAGCAGCTGTGCCCGCGGTCTTAGTGGGCAGAACTGACAATGCAGCAAATTTTTTTCGGGCTCAGGCAGGTTTTCCTGAAGCCCAGGAATATTCTCTGGATAAAGGAAAACACCTGGAATCACCCCATCTGTCCTCTCGACAGCTGCTTGCAGCCAGAAGATTGCAAACAGCATCTCATGTTCGACTGGTAAGAGCTAGCTGGGAGGCCGGGATGTCACCATTTTCCAAGCTGCTCTGTAGCCTTAAAGGGATACTAAGACCAGCCACCCCATTTCTAAATCACCAAATTTATATTTTTTTTTAAGTATGCGTACCCTAAGAGAGGCTTTCTACAGCAAGGAGAAAGCTGGCTCTTTTGGTGCTTATCATTATTTTTGGGATTACTTTTCAAAAAATTCTTTTTTAAGTTTTGGAATTCATTTTCCTTCCAAATATAAAGGAGGATTGAGAGTAAACAATTGTCTTCCTGTTATTATTTCAGTATTAAATTTGAAGATATTAGCATTTTCCCATACATTGAATCAGCTTATTTAAACCTTCAGCTTTTTGTCTCTACTTTCCCTTGGGAACTGTCTGCTTATCTCACTTTTATTTGTGTAAATACACTCCAGAACTTTTCCTTATCTTCGAATTTTGCCAGTTAAGCTCCTAGGGGATGCCAAAATTTACTGCATGAGACATGGAGGATTTTAAACAGATTTTTTTCTGACTTCCATCGAGATTTTAAATACATCTTTTCTCACTCCTATCAAGTTTTTATACATGACATTCAGGACATTGTGGAAAATATGAGCTCTAAAATGTTTTCTCTGGTTGGGGATGTAGCGGATGAAATTGAGGAATTCAACAGTGATAGAAATGTTTATTCTGAGATTGGGATTTCTTTTGAAATGTTGGATGAAGATTGGATAGTGGAGTTGGAGAAATTTAATGGATGAAGGGAACTGCAAGCAATAAGTAATATTGACTTTTTGGTGAAATGCCATGAAAAAGAAGGGGTCATTATGTATGGGAGGTTTTCTGAAGAGAAGTTGGAATTTTTGAGGGAGGGCAGTTGGGCTGTTTGCTTTTTTTTTTTAAGAGAAAAGCTCTGTGCACATTGTGGGGATATGTAAATGCTTTATTTTGAAGTGGGATAAGGGTTAAAGAATGTTTATCTGGAACCCTTTTAGGGTTTGACTGATGTTATTTGTTTTTAAGGATATGGATTAATATTATTAGGGTATTAAAATGTCTATTTGGATAGTTTTAAGAATTTGATTTAAGGTAATTGTTTTGAATTGCTTTTCTTTTTGAGGTTTCTTAAGATTAAGATTATTAAAACTGTTGTATTATTTAGTATAATGACAGACAATTTATGTGCTTTTTAGTTTGATTTTTATTATAGTAGACAGAAATGTATAGAGTAGTAGTAGGAAGGGAATAATTAGATAAGTGTTATCTTTTGGGGGGGAAGTTGTTTAGGAGGTTTATATTTTTTCTTTTCTTTTAATATAAGGGGAGGGAGTAACTGTACTCCCTGTGATTTTTATAATGTGCTAAAGGGAAATGATTTATAGAAATAATATGATTTTGGTTTAATACAGAGTAAGAGATTGATTATGGAAAAGTTTTGTATATCCTTGCTGTTAAAAGTCAGTTGTAATGTTGAAAACATTTTTTCTTTTGAGTTTTCACACCTTTTTAGTTTTTCTTCTCTTTTCTTTGTAGTTTTTTTGTTTTTTTGTAGCGTTTATCTTTCTTTTCAAACTTCATAAAATTCATAATAATTTTTTAAAAAATGTTGTACTCCCCATCTCTCTCTTGGAATTGATTAACCATCATGGGGATCACATGTCAAATCAATGTATAATCCCAGACTAAAAGGATCAAGTTAATTGGTCTCATTTCAGAGCTCCAGAAGCAGCACAGTCACTGCCTTCTTGATCAGCTTATCTATGGAATACAGTACACTGGCCAGAAGTTGATCAAATCAACATGGTCCAAACATAGTCTCTCAAGGAATGGCCTCATTGCTGCCTGCTTTAAGGGGGAAAAGAACTCAGCCTGCAAACAAGAAGTAATAGTGATCTCAGTAATCATTGGCAAGATGAAATCTCCCAAAAGCCAGACTTGGGAGGCCTCCAAGATATAAGTCGTGGCATGCACAGATCCAAGAAACTTATCCATTCCATCGGGTGGAATTGCAGAAGTTACTTAATGAATATTATTACATATTGGTGGAGATTATTGGTGGAGATCCTAGGTGCAATAATGCTCAAACTGGCCCCAACTCCAGCCCAAGTCCAGGCAATTTTATTTACAAGCAACTTCTGAAATTCCTCACAGTGTAGCTCAGATAGATGCTGGACACCGGCTTGAACCACTAATTTTTTAAGGAAAAAAAACAGAAAATTAAATCAGAAAGGTAGCGTGATGGATGCTGAAGCAGATGTTGACTGCTACACTAGAACATACAAGTAACATGCAGATCTAAACTCTCTTAACAATGATGCTACATGGTATTTAGAAGCAAGGTAACCAAGTAGTGTTTTTTTTAGAAATCTTTCATTATAGCTTTTTTCTAACTAAAGAAGTATTTAAAATGTCCCACATAAAAAAGAAATAAAAATAAATCATGAATAAAGAATAAATATGAGGCAGCCATTAACAATATAACAAACAAAATGATAAGAAGCTTGAAATGAAATGTCCATGAGGCTAAAAGCCTGATGGGACCAGGTATTCAAACTGCCCATCCTTCACCAGAGAGAGAAGCAAGTCTCCTGGAAAAGGTGTCCCAAGGTTCCAAATTCCCTGGGAAAGCAGTTCCCCTAAAAGAAGGCTTGTCAAGCATTCCTATCAGATTACCTTAAAGCGTTATTACCGATTCTATCCCACTAAAAGGATTATTAATTATAATTCATATGTGTAATATTGGACTAATTAAAGAAGAGTCTGCTGGACCAGGTCAAAAATCTGTAAAATCCAACAGTGAACAATCAGATAATGTAACATTTCAATATGACACGGAATTACTATCTACCTGGAATTCGGAGCTGCATGAAGAACATTTTGCCCTGTGGTAATTTTATTTATTTGATCTATACCCTGCTTTTTGTTCAGTAGCTCAAGGCTGTGTACATAGTGTTCCTTCCTCCCATTTTCCTCCAAAACAATGACCGTTGGAAGTGGGCTGGGCTGAGAGCGTGAGTGGTCCAAAGTAACACAGGGACAGAGGGTGGACTTGAATGTGGGTTTCCCTGGTGCTACTCCAACACCTTATTCACTGTGCCACACTGACTCTCTTTACCTTTCATAGTTTCTTCATTCTATCTCTGTGCAAGAATAAAAGCTAGAGGGCTAAAATTTCTGCCTAGTCAGGGAACAACCTGTTCTACCTATTTTTCTCTCCTGTAAATCTTCTAGTGTCTGTTAAAATATCACTGCAGTACATAAGATCCCTATTTCCAAAACCTGAGTTCCATAATCCCCCAGCTCTGCGTTGTTTCTTATTCTTAAATATTTATATCTGAAAAGCTTGGTAGGGATCAAATGCCAAGGAGGCTATAATTTGAGATATTTCTACCCTGTCTTTTAACAACTGCATATAGGAACAATTTAGTAAATAAAGGTAAAGCAATCCCATTAATTTCAGTCAATTTGTTCCTTCGTATATATGGTTAGGACTGCAACTACAAAGGGGTTTTTATCAAGTAAATAGCAACAACAAATTGACAATAGATTCATCACATTTGCTTCATTTATATTTTGATAGAGCAGTAGCCAAGGAAAGCTTTGTCAATTTTACAGAAAAATACCAAAGTCAAAATGGATGGGGATGCAGTTCTGAACATACATCAACATTTATTATTCAAAGCAGCTGACAAATAAATCCACATCTGAATATGGGTGCAAATTAAATATGTATTTTGGTGAGCAATAGAATGCAAAAAAGGATCCAAATGCAATGATATTCACCAACGTATATGTAAAACAAAAGCTCGTACATTGTACATGTCCTAGTACATAGGACAGTATATTAGCACTGCCCATTTTGAAGAGGAAAAAATCATTCCCCGCAATGAAAGGAACAAAACTGCAGCAAGAACAAATTACATAGCCATTTCCAACATAGTTATTGAAATGATCACTGCAAAACTGGAAAGTTTAAGAACCGCATGCCAGGGACAGCCAACCCACAGGACAGCAAATTAATAAATGGAGCCGGAGGACTCTGGCCATCTCTAGTGAAAATTCCTAAAATATTTTTGATATGTGTATCAGTGATCTACATTCTAATAATTCTGCCAATACATCTAATTATATGGTTCAGTATATGAATTTTATCATGCTCAGGTGCAAGAGAAATAAAATGGTGTTTTCCTTAAGCATTCTTCTAGAGTTCCAAATGAGGAAAAAAAACCATATATGCAGAGTTTAATCTGAAATTCAATTAAACTTATTTTTAGTTTAAGCCATTGATACCAGTAAGTATTAATCTGCTTAAAATAAATCTTTTTAATTTTTTCCTTTTTTCCCCAGTACATTTGCTGTATCTCTAGGATCTTAAGGACCATGTTGCTTGTCATTGGAGGTTATTCTCCTTGGTGTCCTGTGGCAGAAGAAGAAAGATCCCTACTACTCTCACATTCAATTTTATCAATAGAAACAACAACAACAACAATAGAAACTAATAACACCTTTTAGAAACCTAGAACTTGAAACTCTATTTTACTGCATGCAGTTTCTTCCAGATGATAATTAAACTGTTGTCAATAAAATGAAGATCTGGTGACTGTGACAGTTAACTGAATCCCAATGAAGCATTCTTTTAGAACATTGTTTCTCATTCTCAGGAACTTTAGGATGTGTGGACTGAGGAATAGTGGGAGTTGAAATCCATGCATTTTAAAGCTGCTGAGATTGAGAAATACTGTTTTAGAAGTTCAAGCAAGCAGCATTAACTTATTGGTGAGCAGACATCTATATCTATGCATATGAATATATACAGTATATATCTTATATCCGTTCAATTGTGTCTGATTCTTCGAGACTGCCTGGACAACTCCTTGCAGTTTTCTTGGCAAGGTTTTTCAGAAGTGGTTTGCCATTGCCTCCTTCATAGAGCTGAGAGAAAGTGACTGGCCCAATGTCACTCAGGTGGCTTTGTGCCTAAGGTGAGACTAGAACTCATGGTCTCCCAGACCCATATAGATCTCCACTATATTTGATTTTAATATCAATGAAATAAAACAATGACTTTTTTGCAGATTTTAAGCTCTAGCGTGTACACAAAAGCTAAGAACAGACCTTAGAACAACAACAACAACATTGCATTCATGATATAAGAAATGCCAAATATGATACTACGAGATGTACAGACCTTGTTCTAGGAGCTGGTGGTGAAAAGGAGGCACTGGAAGTTTCAGCATCATCTGGGGCTCAGTGAAATAAGCTTGAAGCCAAGCTATACATTGTTTCAGTGGTTCCTTCATTTCCCCTGTGGTTTCACATATTTCACAAGATATTGAGGCCTCCACTGTACTGAAAGAGAAACAGAGTGGCATTCATTTTAAAATTGCATAGTTTCACTATAAAAGAGTTGTTTAAACATTCTACAACAAAGCAGGATCATTATACAAAAGAAACTGCAGGCAGGGCAAAAATCCAAATACAAAAGTGAAGGGTGGGGATAGAGAGAAATAAACATGAAGAAACAAAAAGAAAATTAGGAAAAGAAAATTGGAATAAAGCACTTCAGTTTCCATCTCTGGTGAATAGGTCACACAAACCTCCTTTAGGTTTAATATTTTATTCAAGCCTGGGGAGCTGAAATATCTCCTTATCATATTTTCAAAGTCAGCAAACGTCCAGGCATACAGTTTAGAAAGAGGGAAAATATTTCCCATCCATCTTTACGCAGGCGCAAACACTGAAGAGCAACGGAAAAATAGGATTCCCTAAGTGCACCCAGCAACATGTCTGAATAAAACTATTATACATATGGAAAGCCAACTATGTGCCATGGAACACGTGGCTTGACTTCGCTTGAATGAAACTTGAAGCAAGGAACACCACGAAGCAGAAAACAGACAAAAGGACAAGGAAATTTTGCTGTGCATTGCCAAGTATAATGAAGTGATCATTTTCTCTGAAAATTCTACTTCTCTTTTTTGGTTAGGCTCTCAGTAGCATACAAATGGAAAATGTGATATATTTATTTATGCAAGGAATATGTCAATAGTTGGGGGAAATGTCAAGCAGAGTGGATTGATTTAAATCTCCCAGAAAAAAAAAAGGATTTAAATCATTGCTTTAAATCACGTTCTCCACTTTGAAATTCATAGATTTGCAGCAGAAAAAATAGAGGTTGCTAAAACAATTAAAAAGTTGTTTTTCAAAGAAGTCAGTTGAAATTCCCACCCACCTACCCAGGTATCTTAGTTTCGTAAGTATCTTGTCCCATTGATTTCAAAGGCCTTCCTCCTTGTAAAACTGAGCTCTGAGGACAAAACTGTGTGCAATCGATCATGCACTTCAATTTACCACATAGTTTAGAGATTCTTGCTGGATTATTTGAACTGATCTCCTTTTTCTTATCCCAGCTATTGTATTATATAACTGTGTTTCTTACTGGGAATATGTATCCATAGAATTGCTTGGGTTTAATGTACCACCTCTCTGGAGAATTCAGATGTCTCTTCAGCCCACCAGTACTTGATTAAAATTCTGCCTGCAATCTTGTGCATTTCTCCACTTTAAAGAAGCATCTGCAGAATTTCTATACTGCAGTAGTCACTTAAATGAGTATTTTAAATTTACACTTAATATCTCAACTCATTTAATTCATACATGCTTTTATAATATGTCTCCACCCTAATGATTTTCTAGATTTGGATACTCATTCATGATTGATAAGCTAGCAAAGGGTGTGTGTTTTTTTTGGCAACAGTCATGTATTATCTTCCATTAAGAGGAGTATTGTGATACATTAAAACACCTAAAACATTTCAGCTAAATGAAAAATAGTTTATTATATCTACTTTTCATCTTCCACCCAATGTCCAACCTTAGTCTGGACTTAAAATGCTGGAGCCTGTAAGTTCAAATCATTATCAAGCAGCAGTAGGTTGCTCAAAAATTCCTGGGACTTCCCCAGTCAGCAGAGAATCCAAATAATGATTCCTTGTCTTGTACTGAAATCTAAAAACCTGCTGATTTTCTCTTTACCCAGAGAGCATACAGGACCTTAACCAACTAGGAAAAGGTAATTTTCACATGCCAATCATAGGAACTGCTGCTACAGCAAAGTATGCAAAGAGACAATTTTGAGCAGGCATGTTTTTAGCACAATGTTGGCAAGGGAGATGCTCCATTTTGGATTTTAGAAAATTGTAGAATCACACTATTATCCTTTGTTAAAGTGGCTAGATGATCCCCCCTTCTTGTGGAAGGGAGAGAAGATACTTTTAGTTTGTATGCAAGTGATAGCAAATTTTGAAATCCACATTAACAAATGTGTGCAAGTTTGTATTAATTGGTATTCACATAAATATGTCCTTTTTGTGTTTTTAAAAAAATGTCGTTACATAAAATTGTATTCTTATTTCTCTCTCTTGCTTTTTTTACTGGTTGCAATTGAAATATTTTTATTTATTTAATAATGAATGTATACCCTACATTTCTGTTTATTCCAAAGTTCATAGTGATTTCCAACAATTAAAAAAATACAAACTATACCACAAAACAAAATTAATACAATTAAAACCAAAATTAAAATTAAAACCAGTTATTAACTAATTAACAATTAAAAGCTTTGTGAAAGACCTGTATTTTTACTCTGTTCCTAAATCCTGGGACAATGGGAGACAAACATATCTCATTAGGAAGTACATTACATAGCCTGGGAATCAATTAGGATAATTATCCCAACCACCTTCATATACTGTAAGGAAAAGTCAGAAAGAAGTAAGTTATGATGAAAGGTAAGTTTTAATTGCAGGGGATAAATATTAATGAATTGTGCTGCCTGAGTTCATGTTTTTTTTTTAATGGATTGGTATTTTGACATAAAATACTGTTCTTCAAAGCTTTAGTCCTCCTTCTGAAAAGCTTCACAATCTGTCAGTAATTATCACTTTGGATGATAAATCATAGAACCTTCAACCATACTTGTATGCATATAATCTATTTCCTGAGAACTAATCTTCAAATGACATTAGAATCTTCCTAAGATTAGCCAGCTATCTTGGCTTTGTGAAGGCAGAATCCTTCCCAGAATATCAAAGTTGATGAGATCAAAACAGTAGACTAATGGGGAGAAATAAGACTGATACTATATATTACAGTCTAACAAAGACAGTTCATGATCCAGGACTGCAAGACACAATTGTGGGGGAAGTGCAGGTGCACATCTAGATTAGCAGCCCAGATTCTTCTGTAGGCAAGTTGTACTTCCCAGAGATCTGAAGGGCATTGTGTTGTGGAGTGCTGTTCTATATTGGACATGTTTACTGGGAAGTCTGTTAATTGTAGCCCCAGTGCATTGGCAAGGCATCAGGTTGAGGGAAGGTGCTTAGAGAATGAGATCTTATTAGATGTTCGAAAACATGCAAATGTGAGTAGATCAATAGGTACCGCTTCGGCGGGAAGGTAACGGCGTTCCGAGTCGTCATGCTGGCCACATGACCCGGAAGTGTCTATGACAACGCCGGCTCCAAGGCTTAGAAACGGAGATGAGCACCGCCCCCTAGAGTCGGATTCGACTGGACTTTACGTCAAGGGAAACCTTTACCTTTACCTATACAAAGCTCTAAATAGATCTCAAGAAAAGCAACTTCCTCAGAGCCCCAACTCCAAGGAGCCGTTTGATCTTTCATGGCTCTGACTGATACCTAAATAAGCAAAAACCAAACCTGAAATACAGTATTACTTAACACAGAGAATTAACACACTGTCCCTCTACAATTTCAACCTTTCATAGTCTATTCAGTGTCAGCTACCTAAACCAGGGAGCAAGTATTACACAATCTTGTTACCTTTAAATGTACACATACTAAATTTCTCAGATGAGTTTGAATAATATTTATTATGAGACTATTTACCATCTCCTAATCATATTTTCAGAGCAGTTTACAAAAAGAAGATAAAAAATAAAAATAAGCATTGTAATACTTAAAAATGACATGAAAATATTCTCTACACAAATACACAACATTCCTAATGATGGCAGAAGGAAAAAAATACATAAAACAGATATTATTAACATTCTATGTGGATTTTTTTTAAAAAGTTGTGATTTCAACAGCTTATGTCATTTAAATAGCATTCTTTGATAGATGAAGGCAAAACTACCACCAAAATTGCAGATGAATTGTCTATTCCCTGATGATTCCAAAACAATTACAGGATGCAGAGCAATCTAGTTAAATTTTATTCAAAAGCTTACTACACTTGTGTTTTCTCTTATTTTTCTATCAATGAAACCCAGGAGGCTTAAGCACAATTCATTATGTATGAGACCCAACTTACAGTGCTTGACTGTTGATTAATAGGAAAGTTTGCAGTATGTACATTTGCAACATTAGATGCATACAATATGCTAACTTATTCTTCCACTGAAGCTAATTATTTACAAAAATGACTACTTGAGACTACAATTTATTAAATACATGCATCCAGTCTCAATTTGGCCCCAAAAGACAATCTGGAATAAAGATCTTTTACTTGATGTGACAACTTCTGGGAAGAATGTTATTAATATTCTAAATGTAGCGAATAAAGTGTTCAGATAGCCTTATGTCTATGTTGTGTTTGTTCTTCACAGTGAAATCACTGAATAAGAATAGTTTTTCCAAAAGTTTAATTAGAGGCACATGGGGGTTGGCCTAATTTTAAATTAATTTTATAAAAAAGACACACATCTATATGTTAATATAAGGATTTTTGAAAATAAAAAATTTCATACATATTTCAAAGAGAGTTTGGAAACTGAAACAGATGAAAGATTTTTAAAATGTATTTAATTTTTACAGATATTTCTTAATTTTTTACCAAAATATTTAATTTGAATATATATTGAAGAATCTTTAAAATATTCACTATAACCCTTAATGTATCATTATTTGCAGTGGGCAATCAAACAAGTTCAATAGTAAAGTCCAGGTCATGATTTATGTATCTACTGTCATAATAGCCTTTGACCATAAATGATAATAATATTATTATTATTGGGAGAGACAGAGAATCATTTTGTTTGTGGCAGCACAGAAATACATTTAATAATAAAATAACTAATAAAAAAATCACTATCAAATATATACACAAACAGCATGCAAATTTTGGTGTCTTTTAGACCACCTTTCTAACTGGAAATTTTGACTGTATATTGCCATCAAATTCTATTCTTATTAACATCTAATATTGCAGATACAAATCATCAGGACTCCAAATATATTCACATTTTAATAGTTCCATGCTGGACCACTGAGTTGTTGTCAAAAAGGATGTAATAAATGGTTTTTAAAATGTAGCAGAAATGTGTGTTCAAGACGTTACTTATATTAATGCTAAAATCAAATTTGCAGAGATATAAAGAGAGGTCAATGCTGTCACAGAATGGACGTGACATGCTTCTTCCTGCAGCTTTTCAGATAGCATGCGACATCCAGAATGCAGTTGTCTCCATACAGTATCCTATGCGGTTGAAATATGTCAGTATACCCTTTCTGGATCAGAGCAGAGTCTGATCCCTGTCTGCACATGCCAAGAGAAGGAACAGGGGAAGGAGGAATCATGATCAAATCTCCAAGACTCAACTGTAGGTGTAGAATGTCATTACATAATAATGACTCTAGGGTTCCAACTGGATCCTTCTAGGTAATCTGTTCAGGGAACCTAAAGAAGGATTGTAGCATCTGTGAAAAGTCTTTTTTTTTTCCAAAGAAAATGAGACCTATTAAAAGTGAAACTATCACAAGCTGCTTTTGTATATAGCATAAACCTAGCTTAGATTTACACACAGAAGAATATTCACAATTACCTTCTCTTGATTTGAATTCATAAAGATAAAGGTTTGCTAGTTTTAGTTTTAAGAAGTTTTAGAATAGTTTCTAGAATATAATTTATTCTAGAAACTAGAATAGATTCTATGATTCTACTTTACCTTTGTGTGTGAGTGTGTGTGTGAGCGTGCGCACGCCCTTTGAGTCAGTATTGACTCCTGGTGACTGCCTGGACAAGTCCCTGCAGTTTTCTTGGCAAGGTTTTTCAGAAGTGGTTTGCCATTTCCTCCTTCCTAGGGCTGAGAATGTGTGACTGGTCCAGGGTCTCCCAGCTGGCTTCATGCCTAAGGCAGGACTAGAGCTCATGGTCTCCAGGTTTCTAGCCTGGTGCTCTAACCATTACACCAAACTGGCTGTCATGTTATCTTACCAAATTGTATATAATGAGCTTCAATAATGAGCTATGGCTAGGCTGATCATAGATTATTAACTGTAGTTGCTTCAAGGGAATTTTAATATGTACACCTGATCATATACATTTATTGTCTAAGGTTCTACATCTTCGGCACTATTCTTCAGCTTGTCTCCCATAAGACACCAAGCAGCTTCTTGGCTGAGTTGTCACAAGAATCAGTAACCTGTTCAGACCCACATAGTACTACTACAAACCGCAGCATTTGATGGCACAGAGCCAATCTGAAAAATAATACACTTTGGAATTTCTAAGCTGAATATAGAGTCATACAGAAATAGGGTGTGGGCAGAGTGGGATGAAAGAAATGGAAACTCTAAGGGAAATAAACTGAGGTGGCAAAGATTTTTGAAAATTATTTCATTCCCCCCATCCCCATCCTTTATGAAATGGCATAACTGCTGCAAGACAGGATGCTGGAATTGATCCATTGTCAGTTCTGCCTAATGGGACAATATTTAGAATTTGTCTAAATAACTGGTTGAATAGTCAGGCTGTCTGGGATTGATGGGAGTGTTGTATAACACATATTGATGGAGTACATTGGGGAATGTTGCCACAATCCGTACAACTAAAATGAAACATAACAAAGTAAAGTACCTTGCCCAGGAAAGGTGGGTTGGTCATTGGCCTATAATAATTGAGATCACTGCAGCCTTCTTTAATGAAGCTGGGACTACTCCTTTTGTTGGGACAAATATCTTGTATCTTTGACCCAGCTGAGTATCTTCCTCCTCCTAGATGTAGGTAGTTACCATGGGACAAAAGGCAAGTGAACTTGTGGTTGGTCAAATCTACCAAGCACCTTATTAGATAATCAAGCATTAAAAACATAAACTCATCCAGATTAAATGCTTGATACTTCTACAGACTGAACTTGTAGAAGTGTAAGTCATAATGAATTTGATCAACTTTGTTCTCAGAGTGACTACTTAATATAATGAGCTACCAAGGGTAGTTCCATAAAGGCCTTACAACACTTGGTAAATCTCCATTGGGTGACACTGAGAATCAAATGGTGCGGAAGAAAAAAATTATTTTTTAAAATTTCCATAATCACCATCACTACCACCACAAAATAGGCTAGGGAATGAACTCTTACTAATGTTCAATCAGATTTGAGATGAGTTTACCTCTACCTGCATTCTAGATACCTCCCAGCTTCCTTCACTGCGCACAGCTGAGATATCTACCAAGGAGCTGAACAGGGTCTCCCCCTTGGGACACCCAGAAGTCATTGTATAAACTGCTTAGGCTGTCTCTGCACCCTACAAGAAAGCTAAATTTTGAGTTACTACCAAAATGAAAATATCAACCTAAAAGGTTCTGCCTATACTGGAATGTTTGTCTGACTATAGATCTTGCATGGTCTGTGTCAGATTCAAATAGATTCTGATCAATACGTGGAGGGAAATCTAAAGGATGCGAAGTCCTTGGTGCAACATCCAAAGGATGTTTTCTGGTTATTTAAAACTTTCTTTCATGGCTAAGTAAATGATTCAGTTAGATATCCAAATGAGTTAACAATTTTGTTTGTACATAATTCAAGCTAAAAACAAGTTTGCCCTAAGTCATGCTTGAAGAACTCAACCTAGATTCAAAACTAAGCACTTCCCCTGCCAAATGTTTGAGAGAACCAGAATATGATGCAAAAAAGTAACATGTAACTGCTTGAAAGAAAAATCAGTACTAAGGATCTATACTGGAATTCCATAAAAATGTTGGGATAGTAGATTTGCTGTGTGTATTTAATAGCAGCAGGAACAAATTTGCTACTTCATGTAAAAAAGAAATTAAGATTTGTTTTAGAATAGTACTTGGTTTTAGACACAGCACACTTACTTTGGCCTTTCCATTTTATAGAACTATAAAAATAAAGGCTTAAGTACTTAACGGAGGAAACTTGTTCAATTGAAACCAATTATGTGTGACTGCTTGGAAAAGATCAAAACTTTGGATTTCTCTTAATTTATGGTAATGAATTATTTTTTGCAATTAGTTGGCAAGACCATTCAGAAGCTGCTATAAATCAAGCCTGATTGGAGGAAGACTACACTATTGGCATGCAATAAATGCAGACATTCTACTTTAACAGTTTCAGTGAATGCACATTCTTTGTTAAATTAGAGAGAGACCGAATCATAAAGGTGCAGGTGTACATTAAATAAATGACTTTGCTGCAGCCCACCTGAGCTGAGGTCTTAAGATGAGGCTCAACTGTCAGGTACTCCAATTTGTTCCACAGAGATTCATGTGACACTGAGTGTAAAGCAGCTTTTATGTCAATCGACACCGACTTGATGGGACATAATTAATCAATCAATGTAGTAAATAATTTCCCTATTTGAGGATGCCAATATTTTCTGTAAGGTTAGAAAGTATCAAACAATGTCTAAAGTAGAAAATTCTGTTTTAATGCTTATCTGTTCCTTGCCAGTCACTTTGGTGATCTCAATCTACTCCATGAGTGCTTATGTAATAATAAATGTGTTAAAGATGCCACGAGAGTTTTTCTTGCTTTTGTGTAATTCTTCACTTATTCTTGTTTTATTAACTGTAATCCCCTCCTTAACAATACATAATAATAAACTCATGTTCTACTTTAAAGGACTGTATATACACGTATCTTGGTACTTTTCAGAGCCTGGGTTAGTTTGGTGGAAATTACTTGGTAAAATGTTAGTTATTGGGGACAAAATGTATTTAAAAAGACATAACATATTAAGCAGCCACTCCATGCAAGTTTCTGTATGGAATGAAAAGTATAGGAACTGTGACAAAAATCAGGGATAAATGAGAAATGAAATTCAAGGGTCAGACATCTACCACAGTGATTCTGCACTGTTTTTTTTTTTAGGTGGGTGTTTTAAGATCTCTAAAAAGCCTCATGTGGCGCAGAGGGGTAGGCGGCAGTATTGCAACCGAAACCCTCCCCACGACCTGAGTTTGATCCCAGCGGAAGCTGGATTCTTGGGTATCTGGCTCAGGTCAACTCAGCCTTCCATCCTTCCAAGGTTGGTAAAATGAGTACCCAGCTTGCTGGGGAAGGTGACAACTGGGGAAGCCAATGGCAAACCACCCCAATATAGTCTGCCAAGAAAACATCGCGAAAGCGACATCCCCCCAAAGAGTCAGACATGACTCAGTGCTTGCACAGGGGACCTTTCACCTTAACCTTTAAGATCTCTGGATTTAGGAAAGATTTTGCATCATGACCTCATCTTCCAAGCTGCCTGAACTCGAATCTTGCAGTACCTTCTCTAGAGGTTAAAGTTCAGTGACACATTCATACTGGCACTGTTCCTGTGAAATTTCATTCCCTTTGTTGAGATTGCCTCTACTTGTGGCCTTCTAAATACAGAGTTTTACTACAAATACTACCACAGCTCTTCTTCTATTAATAAATGACAATATTGACCCACTTGTTTTATGGTAAATAACAGGCTTAAGAATTTTTGTTAATCTTTTATACTGATATTTCACAAATATCTCATGAGGCTTATGCATGTTTCCTAGACAGACAATACTCAAGACTAGAATTAGCTTCAAAACTCAATTGTTTGAAATCACAAAAATGTCACCAAAAATGCTGAATATTCAGCAAGTCTATGCACATAAGCATTCATAGTTTGTAACAGAAGCAGCCAAAAGTGTCAGTCAGTCAGTAAGCAGATAATTTAGCATTATTTCTTGCTCATCTCTTTGGATATCAGAGTTAACTACACAGTGTCCTTCCATTTTTTCCACCAAGTAGTGTGCCAGCCAGTACAGGGAACATGGCCTAGGAACTAGCAGGGGAAGTAATGGTAGGAGGTAGTAACTGCTTCCTGCCTTCACTGTGTTTGCACAGACGAGCCCAGCAATACTTTTTCCTAATGTCTGGTATCTCTTCCATAATTGGGACATGGGAGCTGGAATAGTCAGAAATTTGTTACAAGCAATGTTCATTGTTGTTCACAGCAAAGTTAATTATATGCACTTTGATCTGAAGATCTGTGTTGTGACAGGTCACAGGGAGGTAATCCTGACAACTGCTTGTCAGGCTCATATACATTTCTTTTAGCGTGTAGATCTCAGATGTGGACAAAGTATATGGTAAGATGATAGCCACCACCTTCTTACTTGCTTGTTGCTTCTCTTAGCTGATTGGGGCTGGACCCATAGTTAAGGGGAATCCTTGAGTGTGGAATGGGTTCCCATGATACTGCCTACTTAAAGGAGGCAATTAAAAGACTCTGCTCGAAAGGAACTTCCTAGTTGTCGGGAAGTCTCAGACATTCAAGAAAGTGGTGGCCTTATAGCCTCAGATACATCTGGGTATAACTGATTATCTGGACTCATTTTAAGTCAGGTTCAACTGGAATATACTACTGAGAATGCTTTGGTTGCCTGGAAGATGTTCTACACTGAAAACTAGATAAAGGGTGTGTGCCTCTGCTAGTTCTCCTGGAAGTCTTCATAAGTTTTGATTACAATGGCTGTGGTATCATTCTGGCCCATCTAGCAGGGTTGAGTCTTGGGGGAACTGTTTGGTTCTGATCCTTTCTGTCAGTAGACTTACTGGGGACTGCTATGATGATAAGGGTATTTGCACAAATATAGCTAGTGCGTTAATTATACAACCTTTCCTGAAGTGGTCAGAACAGGTAGTCCTTGCTTAATGACATTTGGGTCTGGCAACTCCATCACAGAGCGACACAGTCATTAAGTGAGACATCACATGACTGTGATAGATTTATGACCTCACTTCCACTGTGGTTGTTAAGCAAATCATCATGGTTGTTAAGCAAGATATCACTTGACTGCAATTTGTGATTTTCCTGCTGACTTCTCCATTGACTCTGCTTGTTGGAAGCTGGTTGTAAAGACATAAATGGTGATCACATGACTGCAGGGATGCTGCGACAGTCATAAGTGTAAAGACTGGTCATAAAGTTTGATTTATTTACTGTATATATCACATTTATATACTGTAGGTGCCCATCTCACAGAACGTGACTCTGGGCAGCATACAATAAGAACACATCATAAAAACCAACAATTAAAAAAGCATTCTGTAATTAAAGTTAGTTTTTCAGCACTGTCATAACTTCAAACAGTCGCTAAACAGGGCAGTCATTAAGTGAGGTCTACCTGTAATGGTTATCCATGCCTTGGTTATATCCCATATTGACTACTGTGGTATCCTTTATATAGGACTCCCTTTGAAGTGTCCAAAGATTGAAATTGGTGCAAAAATATGACAACTAGGCTGCTGACTGGTATATCGTCCAGAAATCACATCTATACTGGTAGCCAATTGCCAATCAGTTACAATATAAGACATAATATTGACCTTAAAATTTTTAGATAGCCTGATTAATTTTAAATAACCTGATTATCTGAGGGATTGCCTCTCCAGCAAAGAACTTTCTCGGTTACTTATATCAGCAAGAAAGGCCCTTTTGAAGCTTCCTGCTACCAGAAGCTCACCTATCTTCTATACAGTAGAGAACTTTGTCCTGTGTGGCTCCCAGGCTACAAAATGCACTCTCCCCCAAAATTCATTGAATGCACTCTCCCAGGATTTAGGGAAATGATAGAAACCCATTTCTTCCACCAAGCTTTTAATGGTTATCTGAATTGATTTTAATGATACTGCTTCTAAATTTGTCTTTACCAGTAGTCCTTGTGTTACAACCATTTGTTCAGCGACCATGGAAAATATGACGGTGCTGAATGAGGGAGGCTTATGACCAATCTGTGAAGTTGTGGCCATCGCAGCCTCCCTGTGGTCAAGTGATTGCAATCTGGGCACTTGGGGGTCCAGCTCATGATTATGATGATGTTTATCCTGAGCAGCCCCACTACAGAGTATGAGGTCCCAGGAATCTCATGCCCCATACCACTCTCCCGCCTGCCCACAGCATTCCTCCAACTCATCTGCGGTCCCTGCCGGCCCACCCATACTCCCTAGCATCCACCCCCGGGGCACCCACACAGCCCTCCCCCACACTCCTTGCCTGGGATTCCCACCCCTTTCTGCTTAATGATCCACGTGGTTCTGGGGTTATGATGGCAACTGGGACTGCCATCACTAAACAATTCAGTCACGTGATGTTGCACTTCACTAGCGCATTGCTTAGCGATGGCAATCCCAGTCTCAATAGCTGTCGTAATCTGAGGACTACCTGTATTTCAAATTTTATTGTTTTTATTATGTTACTTTAGTTACTGTAAGTAGTCTTGACTGTCATATGGACAGGAAACTGGGCTATACGTTTAATAGATAATACATTCTTTCTGTGATGACTGGTCTTTAATCGCCCACTTGCAAATTTGTAATGAGCATTCAAGGGTGAATTTGCAGTGCTCTAGGACACTGAAAAACTATAGCAAAAGGATGAGTATTTTACAAATCAATGAATTTTGCTAAAGTTAAAAGTATATCGTATCACTGCTTAGTGTGAAGTTTGTGAGAGACTCAACAGAAGTAGAACAGCACACAAGTATTTATTCTACAGATAAATGCTGTAACTATACACATACACAAACATACACAAAGTAGGCAATATGAAATACACACACACACACATGTGTATTACATACTGTGATATTAGACTGCATTCTACTAGATTTAACTGAATCTGTGTTGCATTCCATTAGTGTGTGCATACAGCATTAATAAATAACGCTGCCACTTAAATGCCTTTCTTGAAAATTGGTTTGTTCTGTTCTGTATAAATAATACAAATTTCTCTGTTAGTAAGTATGTCAGATTTGCTTTCCCCTTCCCTTTACCTATGCATAGCAAGCAATATGAGCAAATGTAGCAGTTCAATCTAGGAAGTAGTTTATAGGACAGCAATAATAATATAGTACTTGGCTAGCATAGCCAAAACCCATGTATTCTGACATAGCTGACATATGTCCATTGACCATGTGTCAATAGTAATAATAAACTCAAGGATCAGATGGATGCCTGTTCTTTAAAAGCAACAAATCAAGTATAAATTTTTTAAATCCACCTTTTAAAATTATGGCTTTTAGCAAAGACACAATGATGAACTATCAGAAAAAAAAAGGAGAGAGAGTGGGAACTGCCAATTTCTTTACAACACGTCAACATTTAAATATAATTAAACAGGTATTCCAATCAGAAGTATTATGCCAGGCATTTTTCAAAAATTAACATTGAGTTAAAAAACTAAATATTACACCTTCTCCTAATGGACATGATAGTCAGTTGTTAAGAGCTATGAAGAATGCCAAAATTGTCTAGGCTGAATACTAGAAATCTTTAGCTTCACTATCCTTCAAGGTTTCTTCAGACTTTCTTGATTGTACTGAAACTCTCCTCAGAAGAACATACTGATCTTCTGGTATTATGACTTGGCTCTGCTAACTCATGTTTTTCAGCTATGAGAACATTGTGTAGACTTGGAATATTTTGCACCACTGGAGCTTTGGACCCAATTCTGGTTATACCTGGTGTTGCTTCCACTTCGTGTTCTGACCTCAGCTTGTTAACTACACTTGGTTCTCATGCCTCCTTGGAAAGAATAAAACCCCTGGCTGAAATGTAAAATTCTAAATAACTATAGGCCAGTTTTAGCAGAATAACACAACTAGTGGAAGTAATACTTAGAATACTTTGCTTGTTGGGTTTGTGAAGGAGCATGTACGATGATTCGCACAAGCAAGCTGAAAGTACAGGACTCAGTATTTGCTGAAGGATGAAAATTAGAGTTCTACATCGCTTTATGTTCAAGGATAAGCAAACCAATGATCTTCATATATTTTAGATATAAAATACTGTATCCTTCCCATAAACCCCAGACACCATGCTCAAAATGCTTTAGGATTATGCTCGAAAGGAATAATACCTGGCAACATTATTCATTTGTTATTTATTTATTTAATGTTTTCCACTCAGAGTTACCTACCTCATCTTGTTTAGCTTGTAAGACAGCCTTTCTATGCCATTTTCAATTAAATATACTTTAAGAAAACTGTGTGAATAAGAATTGGTAAACTTATTTCTATTTCAATCTGGTATGACAGACAAAACTCCTACATCAACTACAAGAATTACTCTTATGTCTCTTGTTAAGAAGATATAGCTACATGGGATATGTGGGCATGGAAGGCAATAGTTAAAAGAGGAATATATCCAAGCATATAATTAATGTAAAAATCCTATACATCAAAGATTATGGGAAATTTTATATATACTGTTTCTATCTCCTTGTTTATATATCATGAGTTTTAAATATTGTCATTGTCTTTAATGGAATTACAAACAAGGACAAGATAATATAAATTCTGCTCTTCTCCTTTCTACATTGAACTAGTTAACATGAAACACCATAGTTTAGAGTTATGTGAATGACTCAAATTTATCCCTTTTTCCTACGTGACTAAGAGAAAGCAATTAAATTATTTTACTTCCATTTTTTAATTATGGTTGTTTATCATTAAATCATTAGTACTAAGTCAAAACCCTCACAATTAATGAATAATATGTGGTTCAGAAGAAACAAGCCAAGTCCAAACTATGATACACAAAACTGGCTGTTACCCAAATTTACTTAATTATAGATAACATTAGCTACAGTTTAGAAAGCTGATGTAATGGTCAACTACGGGTGGTTAGCAAGGAAACCAAAGCTTCTGATCATATGGCTGCCCAAGCAGAGGAAGAAGATATGAACCTGAAAATTGCTACTAGTGATACAAACTATCATTTTCAGTTACATTCAAAATAGGCCTCTCTTCCTTCTAAACAGGCCTCTGTGCTTTCTATTCAACAATTATTTCAATCCAAAGTATTGGTTGTGACATTTAACTTTCTCAATGACTTAGGACTGGGCTACTCCCACATGTGGCTGTCCATATTCTAGTCCTCAGATCTTCTGTAAAAGATTTGGATGTTCTGATCATCACAAATATAGTGGCCAGATAAAAATATGGTGGCCATAGGAAAAGCTTACTCAGTGGCCCCATGATTATGGTATGTATTATGTTCATAGGAAGGTTCACTTGGCAACTACCTTATTGTAATTTTGAAAATCATAAACATGGAGAGTAATTTTGAATGTCATTAACCCAAATTTCATAACCTAAAGAGGAGACAGAAAGAACCACCAGAAGCTATAGATATCCTTCCCTACTTGCAGAAGAACCTAAGGAGGTTCAGAGCATTGGCAACTATTGAAGGAGACCAAGGACACTAGAACAGGTACAACGTGGCCACAGGACTCTGCGGCAGGTTAAGGAAGACAGCTACCAAGTAGCTGATAAAAGTGCCAATGGACTCTGCAACCCATGAAAACAACCCCCCCCCCATCTCCAGGCCAAGATGGCCTTCAGCTGGGATGCTTGCTTGTCATCTCAATACTATGTGCTAGCAAACAAGACTTTGGGAAGATCTCCGAATCTTTTGACAGTATCTCCCCTACTGTTTTGATATAAAGACTACATTTTTAGTCATGTTTTATTCCTACAACTCTTATAATTATTAGTGTGAGCATTTGTTGTCTTTTAACATAAGCCTAAATATTATAATTTCCAAACATAAACCAGTTATTTCAAACATAAACCAGTTATTTCAAGACTGAATTTAGACATTTTGTATAGTACATACTGGAGATCAACCATGTATGTGATGATGGAAGTCTACAAAGAAACACTTGACCACTAATGTTACTAAATATAGTAATTTAGATAACTGTCACTAATACCAAGTGTTCATTATGAGGCACAAATTAATTGTATGTACACTGAATTAATAGGATGAAAAAACATTCATGTTTCATATTCATAATACAGAGACAGTGCCTACCCAAGGCAGTGGGGAACGAAATAGGTCTCCAGTACAAAGCTGTGTCGAGCATCCATACTAATGACCCAAAGAGCTTTACTGATCATGTAAGACTGAAATTATCTTTAAAAAGCAAGATAAAAAACACAGAGAAATGTAAACACCAAATCACGAATTGTAGCATCAAGTTGACCCCCAATGTGCATTTTGCAGACTGCTACCTACAGATTTATAAATAAATGATTAGATGGAAAATCTCAAGAGGTTTTCCCTTTTCCACAGCAATTACAGGTGTAGATTATTACCATTCAAGTAAGGTTCAAGTTAAAGTTCACTGAATGGCAGGAATCATTCATTGCTGTTGCCACCTCTTAAGTCACTGTGGCAGAAAATCTGATGTTAGTGTCCATTGTGAAAATGTTAACAAGTCCAGTCAAAAAGCACCAAATAAGCACATTCTTGAGTTAAAATACACTATTGCCAATAATGGACTGAATTAAGAAGGAATTGAAATTCAGATCTGATCAATGTCAGAGAAATTTATTGTAGTTTATATACAGAATTAAGAAATCATCCACAGTACAATGATAGCATTTCCATTTCTAGGCTTTCTTCCTGTCATTTTAAAGCCATCCTTATAGTGCTAATAAGGACAATGGGGTTAATCACAAAATAAATCATACCAGTTATTTCAAGTTCAGTGCTTGTTTCTCAAATTATGATTTTTCCCCATTATTGATATATGCTCTAAATGCCTGCCTCCCTTCTTTTGTGCATGATCAACAGAATAATTGTATTCAAAAATATGTCACTTTTTAAAAAAAACATAATCTTGACCTGAATATTTTTCCACCAGAGATCAAGCTAGTGAATTTGGTGCAACCAAACCAAACCAACCACTCAACTGAACAAAAACCTTTACACGAACATACACAATTGCTACTCTTTCAAGCATGTTTTCAAGCATTTTAATACATATACAGATGACACATTTAATTCCTATGTTATTTCAATAGGCAAAGATAAGAATACCGAGTGTAGTAATCAGATTTAAAGTTAACACTGTTTAATGTGCCTTGGAAGCTATTTTTAAATTAAATCCTATTAAGAAAAGGGGCTCAGAAACATTTGGGCAGTAAGAACCTTCTTTTACAGTACTTTTATCTTAGATAACACCAGGTGAGATATATCCAATCACAAGGTTTCTTAGCTGGCAATTCACATAAAAGCACACAAACCTTCCCAATTACACAGGTGATTACTTTCAGATGATGTCACAATTATGCATTAACTTTCCCCAATACATAGTTGAAGCGACACACAAAAAAATTCACGATGCTAATGATGTTTCACAGCCATTAAGTTTTAATTGATTTTACAAAGTAGGGTGGGGGGCAGGAAAGCATAGTTACGTTTAAAAGCTGAAAAGACAACTTTATTCTGTTCCTCTATCACTTGCAGCATTTTGTCCTAAAGTGCTTTAAAAAAAAAGGCAGCTGGGCAAGCACAGAAGGAAATGTCTTAGGTGCAAGATGCACTAAGTACACCAATGTCTAAATTCTGTTGGCATTACCTGCATTGTAATTGATAAAAGGATAACTACAGCACTACTAGTACTGAGGATATTGTCTTTAAACACAGATTGTCACCTGGGAAAAAAGTTTTATGTTGTTATCTTGCATGCATTGATTTTGATCTAAGTGTAAATTCCAAAAGTATCTGGAGAACTATGTTATATATATGCATGCTGTATATGCTATGCTATATAATGCTAGGCATTGACAAAGCTCTCCAGGATATGCATTGTAATACACATTCCAAAACAGAGAAAATATGGTTATTGCCAAATTGCTAATTTTTTCCTCCAGCCTGATAGAGGTATTTTGTTGTAACTTCAAATGGCCTTCTTAAGTTTGGAGTGTACTTAATTAAACCATTAATTGGATACAGGGTTTGCCTTACCACTTGGTTACTTGGAAAAATAAAATTGCCATCAAGTGTTGTTGATGTTCTGGTATTATGTTATTTCAAACAGCTTATTTGTATTTAATTCCTTTTTTCCTCTCTTAGTCTTCCTACTGTTATTAAAATGAGGGCAGATACACTTAATGGAGGCTGGAGGAAGCTACACTGGGTTCATCCATACTGGGAGGTGCTTTGTCAAGTATTTAGCAGCATTGGGCAAGCCACTGCCGAAAGGCTTCATGAACTCCACCACTCAGCCCCCTTAGATCAGAGAGGGGAAATTCAGCAGGGAATTAGTCATATTTGTTCATGCAATTTTCCACCCCCCTCACTCTCAAACCAAAGAATCCTTCTGGAAAGGCTTCTAAACCCATCCCTACTGTGAACACTCAGAATGCCAGCCCCAGTTAAGCTTTTGCTGATTTTGGCACATCCCCCCCCCCTTTTAGGTAGGAATAAAAGCAGTATTCCCACTCTTTTTTTCTTCATAAGAATTTTATTAAGTTTCAAGCAAAGATAAAAGCTACATTAAAAACAAAAAGCTACAAAGAAAAAAAAAACGAAAAAAGTGTAGAAACACAAGGGAAAATTTTTCAAAATTACAAAAAGAGGTGACTTCCGACTTAACAGCAAAGATATACAACAATTTTCCATAATCAATCCCTTACTCTATACTGAACCAAAATCACATTATTTCTATAAATCATTCTATTGGCACATTATCAAAATCACTAAATACAATTGCTCCCTACCCTTATATTAAAAGAATATCTATATCTATCTCCTAATAAACTCCCCCTCCAAAGATAACATTTAATTATTTCCTTCCTACTATTCTCTACATTCCTGTCTACTATAATAAAGATCAAACTAAAAAACATATAAATGCCTGCCACTGTACTTGATAATACAACAATTTTAATAATCATATTAAACCCAAAACCAGACATTTGTTATTATACCTTAATAATCTTAATCCAAATTGTTAAAGATAAATGAAATCAGCCAAACCCTAAAAGCAATCCAGATAAATGTTCTTAAACCCTTATCCCACTTCAAAATAAACCAGAGCATTTACATATCCCCACAATGTGCACAGAGCTTTTTTCTTAAAAAAGTCAAACAGCCAAACTACCCTGCTCAAAAACTCCAATTTCTGTTCAGGAGACCTCCCATACATAATAACCCCTTCTTTTCCAGTGTTCCATCAGAAGATCAATTTCACTTATGGCTTGCAACTCACTCTCTCCCTTTAATTTCTTCAGCTTGACTATCTGATCTTCATCCAGCATTTCAACAGAAGTCCCAATCTCACTCTTAGAAGAGAATTTCTGTCACTGTTAAATTTCTCAGTTCCATGACACATCTGACCCAACCAGATGACACATTTTCGACCTTATATTTTCCACAATGTCCTGAATGCCTTGCATAAAAACTTGGTAGGAATCAGGAAGAGCCTGTTTAAAATCTGGTTGGAAGTCAGAGAAAGTCTGTTTAAAATCCTCCATGTCTCATGCAGTAGATTATGGTGCCCCCTAGGAGCCTAACCAGCGAAAGTCGAAGATATGAAAGAATTCCAGAATGTGTTTACATAAGCGAAAGTGAGATATGCAGACAGTTCCCCAGAGAAAGTAGAAGCAGAAAACTGAAAGATTCAGTGTGTAGGAAAATGCTATTATCTTCAAATTTAGTACAAAAATTGTAACAGGGAGACAATTATTTACTCTCAATCCTCCTTAGTATTTGGGCAGAAAACAAAGCCCCAAACTTAAAAATAATTTTTTAAAACAAATTGATCCCAAAAATAACAATAAGCACCAAGAGAGCCCGCTTCTACTTGCTGTAGAAAGCCTCTCTTAGGGTACACGTACTTAAAAGAAATATAAATTGGGTGATTTAGAAATGGGGTGGCCGGTCTTAGTGTCCCTTTAAGGCTACAGCACGGCTTGGAAATGGTGATGTCCCAGCCTCCTGGCTGCTCTTACTAATCGAGCGTGAACGCTGTTTACAATCTTCTGGCTGCAAGCAGCTGTCGAGAGGACAGATGGGGTGATTCCAGGTGTTTTCTTTTTTTCTGGAAAAACACTCCTGGGCTTCCCGAAAAACCTGCCTGAGCCTGAAAACACTGTCGCATTGTCAGTTCTGCCCACTGAGCCTGAGGGCATAGCTGTTCAGTCTGCCATGTCCCCACTGGAAGTCCCAGCAGTATTCCCACTCTTAACCCACGCAAGATACACGAAGAGGTCAAATACAGTTCTCTCCCTGTGATACCACCATGCAATCCAATTGCTGCCTCTGGAAGGGTGTCTTTGGGCCCCAACCTCTCAAATGTTGCCAAACTCCCGATATACAGAAAAACCTGGGATTTTCTTTCAGAAAAGGCTTTCAGATTGGGTCTATCATCTACCTCCTTACTTAGCTACCTGTCCATCTGAACCCAGCTTCTTTTTAAGCCCTTGAGAGGCCTGCGATAGAATGCTTATTTGAACCCCCACCATCTTTTCACAGCCTCCAATATCAGTGTAATTTTTCTCTATTATTTTTGTTCATTAAGCCAATTGCCAGTAAACTGAAATGTGCATGGAAGCCCAAACTACTGCAATAGCCCTTGGGATTATATTTCCTGACAGAAAAGTATTGATCTCATCGGATCATTTCAAACCCCCCACCACTCGATTTGGAATTCAAATTAGACTAAAGTCAGGCTCCTACTTACCTTTATTCAATGCAAAGATAAGAGGAATCACTGAAGTCAGTCGACGTGTATCATCGCTCCTTTAAAGTATTTATAGCAGTGGATTTTTTTGCTTTGTGCAAAAGACTCTATGACATATTGCGAATCCCATCAGTGATATGACATGTTTGAATTTGCCACAGAGGATGAAAAGGGGATGGGGATAACTACATTTGTATAAAATAGCTCACTGTCCAAAGTTAGTCATGCTGTTTTTCGATCCTAGCAGAATGCAAGTCTCTTTTGTGCTTTGGTGAACATTCAGAGTCACATCTGATTTTGCTTCCAATTTGATAAGGAGATCCAGACTTTGAACTTCCTTCTGTAGGACAAACAACTTAATTGGAAAGATGCTAGGAAACATGGGAGAAGAAAGGGAAGAGAACAGGTATTTAAAAGTGTCCTTCTAGTCTCCTCTGCAACTTTTGATATGGTTCCTGCAATAGTAAAATTAAGGCAGAATGTCTTCAGTTCCATGGACAATAAAATTAACATTTAGATTTTTTTTAAAAAGGAAAAGGAAAAAAAGGCAGTGTATATGTGATAGAGACTCAGAAAGAAGAAAAATGATCTGCAAGCAGCGACAACCAAAAGTATACAATATACAGTCCAGAATTTCATGCAATGCAGCAAACCAGAAGACCAAAAGAAGGATAAATATTCATCTGTGTGATGATGGCAGATAACAGTTCCAATTCAAAATTGACAATGTTATGGGTGCTTGCCTTTTGATGTAATCTTACTTCAGTATGCTCAAAATTCTAAATATAGAAAGGTTTTCTAAACTCACATACAGAATAGGTCACAAGCTACTATGTCTCAGCTGTAAAATTCAACATAAACTTTAATATATTTTCTAGGAATCAGCTTATATTCGGCAATGTACACAGCTGGGCTGGAAACATTACCAACCCATGGATACTACCAGCTGTTTTAATAGCTATCCTACCATAGGACAGGGGAAGAAAAGGCAAAGAATCATATATTGTAAAGATAACTTACATGTGTTGTGGCAGTAGCAAAAAGCAGGTTTATTTTATGCACAGACTGAAAAAACTATCATACTATGAGTTCTTTTTCATTGGTTTCTTTCTAGCTTACATATATAAGAAGCATAACAGAAATCCTTAGTTCATAAATCTTAATTTCATCTCAGCATAACTTGTCCTTTGCCACTGAGGGACATTGATAGTCTGTATCCTGCCTTTTTGGAGGAATATAAAGACCAGGAGAAGATCATCATCTTGGTCTCATACGTTGTCCCAAAAAGGAGCAGCTGCAAATAGTTTCTCCAGCTCCACCAGAAGGAGAGCACCAATAAACTCCAACTGAGAGCTGGGTAGGGACCCAAGACTGAACAAAAGCACACTCTTTTCTCATTGGCATAGGGTTTTAAGATTGTCACATCAGTGTCAGCCAGCATTGCCATGCATTATGGATGATGGGAATTGTAGATCACATCTGGATGGCCAGAGGATTGCCACCCTAGTCTGCTAAGCTGGAAATATATGTACATTTAAAGGTACGGAAGCCTACTGCATTTTGACATAAATATATTTGATTCAGATAATACTATCTGGACTAGAGAAACTGTTTGTCCTGGATGGGCTTCCATTTTCTCTAAAGAATCAGATTTAGAACCTCAGAGTGCTTCTGGAATCAGAATTGTTCCTGGAATTTAAACTGTCGGCTCTACTGAGATGTATGCTAACGAAGCAGTTTTGTTTGTTCTTATCAAAAATGGACTTTGAATACACTAAGATAGGAAACTAGTAAAATAGCTTACTGGCACTTGTGTTTGTATATTTTTGACACCAGGGAGCACACCTTTTTCTACCTCTAAGTTTGCCTAGCATTGTTTAAATCTGTTTTTGAGACTCAAATCAGCACTGTTACTGGAAGAAAAATAATTAATTGCATTTAAAAGAATACAATAAAATTTCCAACCTTGTAGTTTATATTCTGTCCATAAAACACAGGGTAGTTTTATAGGCCCTCTGAATGTTCTTGCCCACAAATAAAACCTATAAAAACTGTAAATAAGGATTTCACCTCTTTGGTTTTCCTAAATAAACTCTTGTTTTCTCTTTTGTTCTCATGCAGAAATACACACAAGCAATTTTGTTGTGGTTTAATAGTCTTCCAAATCACCTTCAGTGGCAGCTATATGCTATATACATTTAACCAGACTTTTAAGTGTTGTTATATACTCATTCTTTGTTAAAGAAATAATGCTATTGGCTTTGGATCTAATCTGCTGTATGTGCTACTTTTACTTCTTCTACCATGAACAAGTGTGACTGTTTGTGATCTCCAGGGATTTTAGCCAGGAATCTAACTCCATAACGCTGCCAATATATGGCAAGACCTGTTCTCTTTCCTTACAAATACATTTGGAAAAGAAACCAGAGACTAGACGAAGACACATAAGTACTTTCCAAAACAGAAGCAATGTTGAAGTAGATTTGTTTCTCATTATGGTAGCCAGACACACATACAGACATTTAAAAGGATTAATAAAACCCATACCATTGAATAAACTACATTTAAAACAAGAGAATCTTCATTTCATATGGTAAATATTTGACTAAATCATGGTACCATAATGTTAAAATTATCTTCAGTACATGTTAAAGTTATCTATACTGTATAACAAACATGTAACACACAAGTCAGGCTAAGTGCATGGTCTTAAAACTGCTTGAAAATGATAAAGCTAACAAAATGCATAAAATAGGGAACTAATATTATTTTCTGATTAATACAATTGTGCCTCCTAACTTAGAATATATGAAAAGGTACTGGCAATAAGATAATGGGAGGCCAAAATAATATTTTAAACAAAGGTACGTTCATTGTCATTTTTAAGTTTGGTTGAGTAAGGACAATGTTACCTCTGGTTGATCAAAATAAGATCCAGAATAGGATTATCTCGGCCCTCATTTCGTATTCAAGTGAACATCAACAAGAACAATCTAGCACATTAAAACAAGTAACAAACACAGTACTTTGACTAGGAGTATAAAAGATATGTATCATGGATTTCCTTAACATAGAACAATTCCAATCTACCAAAGCAAGCTAAGTTGAAGCATAAATAATTCAATAATGGAGTTTGTTCTGTTTGTCACTTTTGGTTAAAAAGATCATGAAAAGTGCCCAGAGTCGCTCTTAGTGAGATGGGCGGTGATGAAATAGGACATACAAATAAATAAATATCTATATATTCAGGAAAGTCACCTAAAATTATATATTTTGAAAAGTATAAACCTGGAAAATTAATGTAACTTACATAGACAAACATTTAGACTACAGAAAAATGAAAGAAAATGTATAGGGCAGCTACACCAGATTTTATGATTTGAATATTTAATGATTTGGAATCATAGAAAACATGACCAGAGAAGGATGTTAAAGATCTACTCCAAGTCCCTGCTCAGTATAGAAATCCACTAAATCATCCCAAATCAGAGGCTATACAGTCTCTGTTTGAAAACTGCCAGTAAGGAAGAGTCCAGCACTGTACTAGGCAGACAGGTCCACTACTTATATCACCAGGAAATTATTTCTAATATTCAGCCTGAATCTCCTTTTTTTAAAAACTTCACTCCATTGAGCTATGTCCCATCCTTGTTCTTTGTTTCAACAAATAATAGGCTCTCTCCTTTCCAAGAACATATAATGATGTTGGACGCAGATGAGCTCTAATGATGTTGGTCATCACTAAAATCATCTAGTGATGTACTGTACTGCCCAGTCACCAGTGTCACATGGGACCTAACTACATTGTAAGTTTAATTAGATTTTACTGACAAAAGAATATACATAATAATATAAAAACATCCTTATACCAAGACAAATTATTGTCCCTCTCATTCAGAACTGCCTACACTGATCAGAAGCAGTTCTCCATGGCTTCAGTTATGGTGATAATTGTGGAATAAATTTTGCACATTCAGCCGCTGAGCTATGACCCATGAAATGCCAGAAATAGACATGAACTTGCTATTTTAGACAATAATACTGTTTTCTAATATTGTGTTTCCAATGAGTACCATTCCTTAGGTTCTACATTAGATATACATTCATGTTTTGTAAACCTAATTGGGGACCTTGTTGTCTATTCACATCCTAGTGTGGAAAGACACTCACAATTGTGAAACTCCCTCCCTAGCAAAGTGAGATCAGCTAAATTTTTGTGCTGCTTATTTTTCATGATGCTTTGTCACTTTTAAATTTTATCATATAATTTTTGTTCTTATGATTCTTTGTTTTTGTGATGATTGATATTTTTACTGCATATTGTCCCAAGCACCGAACAGTCAGAGTGTGCTGTGAGACAAACAAATAAATAATAAGATTTATATCACTCCACTACATTTTACATTAATCTAAAGTATTCTCATTACATAAATAAATAAAATGCATGTGCCACAATATTTTTTAATTTACTTTTCTTGTTAAACCTTCAACATTTCACTAGATATAAGGCCAATGACATACTTACATACTTGCTGAACATGGAAGAGCCCATTTTAAATAAAAAAGAATAAAGTTTCCAAGCAGAAGATTACAAACTAGGTCTCATTTTTACCAGTTAAGCTCTGTGCACTAAGAATCTGTGTGCACTTAAACTGAATATATACTAGACTGAATAGAGTGAAATAACAAGCACATGTTTTATTTGGTGGTTTGATCCAAACATCTGTATTCTCTACATGATCCAGCAAACAAGAGTGCTGAATTCCTGGATTAATTACAGTTCCTTTCCGGGATCTTCTTCTTCTGCTTATTAAACATTTGTTCCACTGTACCAGTAGAAGAAGCTGCTGTTTCCCATTTCTCCCTATAAATTGAACAAGTTCTTCTAAGTACAGCAACACTAAAGGTCCTTCTTATCACTCTAGTTGAGGCTCTAATGTGAATTTTCTATCATCCAAGGCCTCCTTGGTATCACGTAAGGGAACAGAGCATCAACCTTTCAGGCCAATTTTAAACTCTCTGGAGTGATTTCTGTTACTTCTCCTTCCAAAGAGAATCTTGAGGACCCTGGGGACTGCAAACAAAACCAGCAGCTCACCTGGCTGTCAAACACACTTTTTGATCCACTGTATTGGAACTTTTCCCTTCAGTACTGCTGGGGCTAGGGCAAAGCAGCCCTAATCCAGCTATCTTCTTCCCCCTCTGTGATGGCTGTTTCAAAATATTATGTGGGGAGCCAAGGGCTGCGGTCTTAAAATAGTGCAAGAGGCTTAATATTTTGCTTCCTTTTCCTTTGAAGCATCTTTCACAGTTGCACAATAGTCATGACAGGAGGATTGTTTTCATTAGATGCTTGTGCATATGTATATACATGCACACAAGGACACGCCCCTTACAATTTTTATCTTGACCAGCCTAACCTTGCTACTGGATGAAGCCTAGGTTGTAAT
Source organism: Candoia aspera (assembly GCF_035149785.1). NCBI lineage: Eukaryota > Metazoa > Chordata > Lepidosauria > Squamata > Candoiidae > Candoia > Candoia aspera. The sequence goes on along the minus strand of NC_086158.1, from coordinate 67,480,922 downwards.
ATGTAATTGTTCATAACTTCTAAGGAGGATGTTTGTTGTATTCTTTGTTATTATACAAGAAATGTTGATATAGTATTGTCTTCCCCTGTCTTCTATGTTATTTAAATTCCCAATACCCCAATTATTTTCAATTTGAATTTAAATATTTGAAACAATTTTCCATGAAATACTTGATGTGAGGGGTTTTTGCTGTTTGTCTGAAATTTATGCTCTGAATGTAAATGTTTATTTAGTGATTTCTGTTGTAATGTTAAATATACTTAGGACAAAGAAATAATTCTGCATGTTATGACTATTTTTTTTTGATGTTAGTGATATAAAAGTAGAAGGCAAATTTAATATATATGTCTCTGTGTATGTAAGCATGTATGCGTTCATGGCTGCATCCAAAATTTCAGTGTATTTTCTGTCTAAATGCATGATTTCACAACTGCCTATATGTCTCTAAATACTCACAGAGTTGTACAGAGAGACCTCAATCTACAAATGCAACTTAAAAAATAAGACTGGATATTGGGAATTCATATTTATAAATGTCATGCTTCATTTTTAATAATTGTTTTATATTTTTGTGATCAATATTGAAGTCTACCACAAGGTATACGATAACAGAAATCAACTTAGTTTGATGTTTCATAGGTATTAAAACAAACACTTAAAGGGGAAAAAATGGGGCTATTAAACATGATGCTTTATCTCAAGAGTAGGCAGCCTTTTAGGATCTGGGGACTATCTGACATAGTTTCAAGGGCTGCGTGGACATGCTGTCCTGAATCAAATCCCGGGGGATACTGTGACCAAGTAAACTTTGCAAACAAGCTATCCAGGCACTGCAAAGAAAATAAGAGGGGCATGCAGAAGCAAAATTCGTTAAAACCTGTCTAGAAACAGTTTGGAAAGCATTGAGAAAGAGCAGATAAGCATGTAAGAGCAACAACATTGCACTAAATCCTAGAAGGTTTGCACAAGATTGCATAAAATCCTAGAAGCATATAAATATTTGTCTAATATGAATAATGCAATGAAAGAGCAGTCATTAAGGCACATCCAATTCAATAGATATAAACAGTTTGAAAAATACATATGCAACCACTGTACTGGAGACCATAACTCAGTAAAACACAGTTTATGCTACCTACATGTGTGAAAATCAATTTTTCGTAATTTTGTTTTAAAAAAAACCTAGAAAATTAATCTCAGTGACCAGAAGAATAACAACTTCAGCTATATCAGCCATTCTTCAGTGCTTATATATGCTTTCATACAAACATGGTGATGCATATTTAAATATCATGTTACAAAGCAGTATTTAGTTATGATATAATATCAAAGGTGGGGTAGGCACCTAATATCAAAGGTGGATTAGGCAGGTTAATATCCATTTGTTATAAAGCTAATATAACAGCATTTGAACATACATTTTCTCCTGATGGCAGTGTTCTTATCAGGCCAGGTTTTTCCCCATAGGCTCAAATGTCTTTTATTTTATTTTATTTTATTTCAATTCTGAATACCATTTTTTGGTACATAATGGAACTGTTATATTTAAATAGGGCGGTTACATTTAAATTTTCATTTGTTTGAAGTTATCCATATTTCAAAAGCAGGTGATAAGTAGAATAAGTAAAAATAAAGTCAAACGTTTAAGGCAACTATGATGCTATATGCATATTAAGAACAGAAGTTATTTCCTGTTAATTTTTAATTCTATTTCTTTTTTCTTTTAGGAAAATAAATGTACAATATAGGTGTAGCATGAATAAAAATACAGAGAGAATTTGTTGCGTACCACAGTTTATGAAGCAGCTTTCTAATTAACCTGGAATATAAAATTCAAAATGGCAAATGTGGTTAAGATATAAATAATCATTAATGTTTCACAGCTTCAAAACACAACATTGCATGCCTCAAATAATAAAACCCTCTGACGCCCTACTTGAAGTTCACATCTGTTTCCTATACAGTTTAAATCCACAATCTCTAAACAAAACCTCAAAACC
>NC_086158.1:67428922-67476422 GCF_035149785.1 Candoia aspera | reverse complement strand
TAGGTGTACCTTAAAGTAGCTGCATCCTGGAAAAGAACAATTTGGCTTATGCATTGTCTTTATAATATACTGGGTGACCTTCCCAAATATTTAAGGAGGTAAGAGAAGGAACAGGTGGCGGTAATGTCACCAACAATTACCACCTGAATTCAAGATATTCTCAAATATCAAACCTATGGCAACTGGGCTCCACACCCTACATTTTGAAATAGCAAAGTCTCTTTATTGTCATGATCCAAAACCAGTAATTGTTTATGTTTACCACATAAAAAGTTGTCAAGTAAACATTATCCACATAGCTAATATTCATAAGGTTCACTTTTAAGGTCGGGATAGGCAATCTTTTCTGGCCAAGGAAAGGTTCAGAATTTTGAGAGAATGGAGGATTCTTAACCACAACCTGCCTAAACTGGTAGGCGTGGCCAATCACAAAGCCCATATTTAGCAGCAAGTAAAATTGCTTAGGCTCCCCTTCCAGGAAATCTACTACTTGGCTTACTTTTCCTCTTCTTTTGAGCAGGAGGGCAAACTTTAAAACCATGAAACTTAACCTCCTTCCATATGTGTTTTCTAAGGTTTTCGGGATCCCAAGGCACCAACAAAAATAAAGATGAGCGGGAGCTCCACATTGCAATATTCCAGCTTCCTATTTACTTTTTTTCCTAAACAAAATAAAACGAAGTCCATTTGAAAAGGAAATCTGCTCTCAGAGGGAAGTGTCCAAGAGCTCATTAGCATCCAAAGGCAAAATGCTGTCTAGCTTAGTTTGAAAAAGTAGCAGCTATAACAACCTGCAAACTTGCATGTGTTACGATTTAAACAAAAATTCCCAAATGAGAAATTCTTTCACAGGAACATGAAAATGAAAATGAAAACTGAAATATGGAATTATACTAAAATGATAAATAATTACTTATTATTTCTACAACTACAGTATGAATACTTTAAGAAGCATTTTAGATAGAACGGCTGTAAACTTGCCAGGGAATCTCACTGAATTCAGTTTAGCTTCCTTCTCAGGAGACGCTGCATGATTTTATTTTAAATAAAAACATATATCCCGAGTGTTAGGATATACTGCACACACCCTCCTATTTGGTGACATGTGAGCAACAGTATGTTGGCTTGCAAGACAGTTCCTAGATTAGAGATTCAGGCTTGCAAACAACTGTGTGAGCCGGCCTGTAGGCTAGCCATAATGTAGTAAAACTTTTTACTGTTAACAGGGCATTCTGCACACGATTTGGGTGTGACTAAGGTTGGTAATCTAGTCTATAACTTCTCTATGTTATTAAAAGGCATTACATGAAAGCCCTGGTTGGCTAGAATTTAAATCTGAATTATTGGCAGGATTGGGCTGACTAGAGTATACAGATGCCACGTCTGGGATGGGTGACTGGATCACCTTTGATGGAGGGTGGGAAGATGCAAGGGGGTGAAGACCACCAATGTAAGTCAATTTAGTCCACAGGTGGAGTAAGAATAATATTTTTACCACCTACCAGATGAGTTGAGTCTGATTTTTTTCCCATTAATTCTTAGAGATTGCCTCAGGTGTGAAACTTGGCAGGAATTGGGAGGAGTAAGAAGCTGAAGAAGGTGATGGAAGCAAATCCTGTGGCACTTTGGCATCACTGAGAGAAAGGGTGTGTGTGTGAAGCTTGCACTGTAATGATTTAAGAAGGTGGTTATAATCTCCTCTTGTGCATCTATGTAAGGGGGCGGGGAAGAATGGTTGAGAAGGAACCCAGTGAAGTAGTACTCCAATAAAATATTTTGGCTGGCTTGGCTGAGAGATGGAGTTGGGGAGGGTAGTAAAAGTAGTTATATTCCCATGGTGTTGTCTGATGGGAGATATGGTGGGGAATGTCAAGTACATTGTTTCAAGGAAAGGGAGACCTCCAATTTGGTGAAAGCTTGACTTGCAACCTGGTTGCCTTACCCTGGGGCCCAGGTAGCTAGTTTGCTGATGTCCTGCTGATGGTTAATGCCAGGTCTGTCTGCAACATGACCACTTTCATCCACAATTTGATATTGGATGAAGGAGTGGACCTAACATGCATTACCAAACCAGGCCGGGCAAAGATGAAAATACCGCCTTCTCAGAAATCTGCCCAGCTGAGTTTTGGGTCTATCAGTAACCTTGATGCCAAAGCAGTGGATAGGGAATGTATGGATCATAAGAAACACCTTACCTGTGGTCAGGGCACTCTGTTGTTGAGAGAGTAGGGTGTTACACCAAGCTAGAATTTGAGGGAAAATTAGTCTAATTTATATACAGAAGGTATATAACTCTGTTAATGATTGCCAAGAGGGACAAATCATACAACAATAAATGCTGGAATTGCCACAACAAAGAAGGAATGTTTTACCATATGTGGTGGTTATGCAAAAGACTCAAAAGTACTGGAAAGAAATACACCAGAACATTCAGAAAATTTTAAAATAAAATTTGAATTAAAACCACAAACATTTTTATTAGGTTTGATCCCTGATAATATTAGTGAAAAGCAACACAGTTTATTAAGCTATGTGCTGAGAGCAGCCAGAATCAATCTGGCACCACATTGGAAAAAAGAAACCAATACAGGATTAGGAGACTAAAATTGAAGAATACATGGCAATGGAAAAATTGTGTACATTCACAGCAGACATCTAACCAAATTCATGCCGGAATGGTTTCCTTATATACAACATATTACACAGTAAGGCAAGCTAAGACATTTAGAATATGGTTCTTGAAGAAAAAAGATTTTCTTTAAATAATCAAAATAAAAATTAGCAATAATCTCAGACATCCAAAGTATAATATAAAAATATTTAAAATTAGTGTCTGGGGAAAAAAAAGGGGTGGAGAAAGAGAAGGGGACTACCAGAACACTGTTTTTAAATAAAGGTTTTTTCTTTCTTTTTTGTTTTGCTTTTAAAAAAATATATGTCTTTTGATAAGCACTGTATTTTTATTTCAACTTTCCTTCTAGTGTAAAATTCATTTTCTGTATGTATATGTATTCTTTCCCTTTCTCTTTGTTTTTGACTTTTTGGTTTCTGGTTTACTAGATAGATATAGATATAGATATAGCGATAGATATAGATATTTATTCTTTTTAAAAAGAGAGCAAGTTGGAAGTGCCTATATGTTCAGCTGTTGGTATACTGCTTTTCTTCCTGCCTGACAGGACCCTCCCCTGGGCTTCTGGACTGGTGGTGTCATGAGTACTGATGGCGAGCAGGAGGGGGCCCCTATCCAGGGGGGAAAACACATGCGTAGTACTGAGGAATTAAGCAGCCATTCAAAGAGACACAGAACAGACCCACCTTAACCTTTGGGGTTTATCTGTCTGGGTTTTTCCCACGCTTCTTCAGTTTGTTAGAATTTTCTGTCTAATGTAGCAGTAATAAAGCACTAGAGACCTATTCCTTGTCTCAGCGTGGTTCCTGGCTAGGACAATATATGATATGGTCTTATTTCATTATTGTCTCATTTGGCTTAATTCCTCTAAGTTTGTTATTTTTTTCCAAATTAATTGTTTTATTATAGAATACATTGTAGAATACAAATAATAGCTAAGTACAGTGGTGTCTATACAATAGAAACTAACTGTTAATGCTGTGATAATTAAAGTGAATTAATCCTTTCTAAATAGAAAATCCATGTTAAATATGATTTCTAAAATATGTATGAACATAGAGTTGCTTATATTCTACAGTTGATGCTTAGTATGACATTGATAAGAAGTTGCAAAGTGCACTGCATTATTTTTTAATATGAAAAAATTAAAAAAATTAAGCAGCCATTCAAAGAGACACAGATCAGACCCGCCTTAACCTTTGGGGTTTATCTGTCTGGGTTTTCCCACGCTTCTTCAGTTTGTTAGGATTTTCTGTCTTATGTAGCAGTAATAAACACTAGAGACCTACTCCTTGTCTCAGCGTGGTTCCTGACGGTTAGGACAGTTGGTGAATTCTTGCCTTTTGGCGCTGGGCAACTTTAATTTTCTTATCTTGGAGGCCAACTCTGGCAAGGTTTGTGAATTCACATCTTCCATGGGATTGTCTCAAGTAATCTCAGTCCCACCACACCCATGTACGCAGGCTTCATTTTGGTCTCAGAGCAAATGTTAGGTTATCAGAAGATGGGGGGGATTTATATCACCCTATTGCCTTCAGAGAGATGTTTCTTTATAAAATGAAATTAGATTTGAAATTAGTAAAATAAAAAGAAGGCATGAGCAACTGTAAAATAAAAAAGAAAAAAATATGAACTTCTAAAAGTTGTTATGTCCTAATAAGAGATCCATACAAGAAGGTCGCTTTATGATTTGCTCTGATAACACAAGCTCAGTAGAATAAATATACTTCGTGATTTTCTGCAGTTTGCTATCCACAAAACATTGCTTACTTAACAATAGTTAACAGCGCTCTTATCAACTTAACTATAGGCAAATAGTTATTGCTCTTATCGGAATTCCTCCAACATGAATGCCCCACTTTAATCATTTTTAAAAATCAAATGTACATCGATCTCTTTTATGATTTTCTACATTTCCGGCAATCCAGTTCTACCTGCAGTACAAATCATGTAATTACATGTTCCCATGGTTATTCTGAGAAAAAAGTATACACTAAGATGAGCAGACCCTGTCTGCCTAGACTGTTAAAGTTGGATGTGGATGGTTCCCAGTGCCTTGGGGATGGGAGGCTTGGAGGGAGGGAAGCCAGATAGGGAGGGAGGAGAGATGGTAGGGGAAGGCATTGTGGTGGTGACGGGCATGGGAAGGTACAGTGGGAGACAGAGGGAGTGCTGCTCTCAGGGGAGGCGGCCCTGATGTTTAATATCAGTACTGCATTCTGGTAGTCTGCGCTTGGCATCGGGACCTTGGTTCTGGAGCTTCCTTGGCTCTGGTCTCCAGCTCCTGCTGCTTAATGCCAGGTTGACTTGCAATAAAGCCCATCTCATCCAGGATTTGACTATGGATGGGAGAGCTGACCTGGGTTGTATTACCAAGACCTGGTTGGGCACTGAAGCAGGGGGTTCTGCTCTCTGAAATGTGCCCTCCTGGGTTTCGACTGTGGCATCAGCCACAACTCCAGGGCAGGGGTGTGAGTGTGGTGGTTGTTATTCATGAGTCTCTGGTGGTCTTCAGGGTCCCTGCCCCAGACATCACCAGATATGAGACCCTCTTTGTGAGCTTGTCCATAGGGATCAGTGAGGATTGCTGCTCACTTACCTTCCACCTTGCAGTGTAGCTGCATCACTGCCTATGCTCCTGGACTCTGTATCTGGGCTGGTGGTAGAATTCCCCAGGCTTATGGTTCTGGGGAATTTCAGCCTGACATCTCTGGGCCCAAGGTCTGAGGTGGCACAAGAGTTCATGGCCACCATGGCAGTCATGGACCTGGTTTAACTTATTCATGGCCTGACTCACAGGGGGTGGGAGGCACACACTGGATCTGGTGTTTGCCTCAGGGCAGTGGTGTCATGGTCTGGTTTTGTGGGTTGTTAACATCTGTCCCCTGCCATGGACAGACCAGTCCCTGTTGGCCCTAGAGTTCTCAGCAGTTGCCCCTCACCACAGGGAGGTGGGGCCAATTCGATCGGCCTGCCCCAGGCACATGATGGATGCAGTGCGGTTTCAGAGGGAACTTGAGTTGTTTCCTGAAGCTCTGGCATGCAGTTTGGCAGATGCCCTCATTGCTGCTTGGAATGAGAGGGTGACAGGGGTACTGGACCAAATTGCGTCTATGCTGACTCTCTGTGTACATGGAGCTCCAAGAGATGAAGCAACACAAGAGACACCTAGAATGCTGCTGGAGAAAGACAAAGAGTGAAGCTGACCGAGCACAGGTAAGAGCCTATATTAGGACTTATCTTGTGGCAATAAGGGCAGCGAAGCATACTTACTTCTCTGCCCTTATTCTCCCTGCAGACAGCTGCCCAGCAGTCGTGTTTCAGGTGACCACGTACCTCCTGGATAAGGAAAAGTTGGGATAGCTCCCACAGGGCCACTGTGAGGAATATTCTTGGCATCTGTCAGATAAAGTCACTTGACTTTGGTTGGAGTTGGACTCTGGCTGGGCAGATCCTTTGAAAGTGATTGAGGCACGTCTGGGCCCTGTTATCTGGGAGGAGTTTGAGCCGGTTGATCTCAAGGAAGTGGACAGGATCATCATGGCTGTGAGCTCAGCCACCTGTGTTCTGGACCCATGCCCCTCCTGGTTGGTTAAGCCTCCTTGGAGGCAGCATGTGGCTGGGTCCAAATGGTGGTTAATGCCTCTGTGCGGGAGGGGGTGGTAAGGGGGCCTTGTTCACCCCCTTTTCAAGAGACCATCCATGGACTTAGCCTGTTAGACAACTTTTGTCCAGTCTTCATCCTTCCCTTTTTGGGGAAGGTTGGTTAGCATGCAGCTTCAGAGAGTCCTGAATGAAGTGGATTATCTGGACCCTTTTCAGTCTCAGTTCAAGCCATGGTATAGCACTGAGTTGGCATTGGTTGTGCTTGCTGATGACTTTTGGAGGGGTGGGATGGGGTGGTGAAATTATGTCTCAGTGGCTTTTGATACCATCAACCATGATATTCTTCTGGACTGGCTTTGGGGGTAGGCAGAGGGAAGCATCATTTTGCAGTGGTTCTCCTTTCTCCATGGCTGGTTTCAGTCAGTGTTGGTTGGTGAGAAGTTGAGCCCTAGGTCGCTGCAGTGTGGGGTGCCTCAAGGCTCAGGTCTCTCCCCAATTCTCTTTAACATCTACATTAAAAACTGCTGGGTGAGGTCATCCAATGGCACAGGGTATGGTATCATCAGTACACTGATGATACCCAGTTATACATCTCTAACCCTGGCCAGGCAGGTGATGCTGTTGTGGTGCTATCAAGTGCCTGGAGTCTGTAAGGGTCTGGATGGGGATGAATTGACTTCAGCTCAACCCTGGCAAGATGGAATGGCTTTCAGTTTTTGCCCCCCCCCCAGGATCTGGTTACTTGTCATCTTTGACTTTGGATGGGGTTGCACTCCCCTGGACTGAGTTAGTGCACAACTTGGGGGTTCTCCTAGACTCACAGCTCCTGCTTGATGAGCAGGTGGCAGCCATGGCTAGGGTGGCTTTTACAAAGGTCTGTCTTATGCACCAATTGTGTCCTTTCCTGGACTGGGAGGCCTTGCTTACGGTCACTCAGGCCTTAGTCACTTCCTGGTTGGATTATTTCAGTGTACTTTACATGGGGCTGCCCTTGAAGACCACTCCGAAGTTACAACTGGTCCAGAACTCTGCAGCATGAACAGTATTGGGTGCTGACAGATTTGCTCACGCTACACCTCTATTGCATGAGCTGCACTGGCTCCCAGTTTCCTTCCAGGTGCAATTCAAGGTGCTAGTTATCACCTTTAAAGCTGTACATGTCATGGGATCTGGTTATTTGCGGGAATGGCTCTCCCTAAGAATATCTGCCCGTAGATTAGATAGGGTAGGCACACTCCAGGTCCCTTCACTGAAATCATGCCACTTAGTGGGACCTCAGAAGTGCGCATTTTCCTGGCTACTCCTTCCCCCAGCAGTTCAGCAGGCCTCCACCCTTTTAGCCTTTCGGAAGGCCATCAAGACCTGACTTTTTACCAAGGCACTGGGATAGGATTGTACAGATAGAAAGTATGGAATGAGGGCTTGCTGTGGGGCATCCCAAGGGGATGATTAAGGCACAGGGTTTTTGTTTAATGTTTGTTTTATAGTTATTGGTTTTATTGTTGTTGTAAGCCACCCAGAGTTGCTTAAATTGGGTGTACATATAAATCTTTTAAATAAATAAATAGATTTGGGCTGCACCTCACTACATGGGTTCTGACCCTTCCTCCTAGCTTGGCAAAGGCAGAAATCTAATCTGCTCTTAATTTCACTTGCTGAATGGTAGATGTGTAGAAATCCTGAAGAGAAAATGTCCTTTCCTATCAACCACTGATGCTAAAATGTTAATGAAGGGGGAGGGGGTGTCTTGAAATTTCTTAAATAAATCATGTCTCCCCAAGGTAATAAATATTCAGGATCCCTCCCTCAAGAAAAACAACTTCCTACTTCTGAAGTGTCAAATCCTGAGAGCTGCCATGCCTTTGCGGGCTACTTTCTGGACTCCTGCTGCCAACAAAGGAAGAAGTGGTAAATAGTAATGCTGGCATGCAATCTTGACCAGAAGACATACAAATTCATAGGGGGAAATTTTTTCCCCCCAAAAATGTGTGATGAATAACTCCCCAAATGCAAATAAGCTTACCTGGCATCCAAAGCTGCAAATGCATTTGATAGAAACTACATATAAGATCAGTGCAAATCTCGATTAGCAGAAATACTATGCTTCTTGAAGATACAACTATAACCAAAGCAGCCCTGTGTCTAATGAAAATACTCTTATGATATAACTTAGAGGGATAGAGTTCTGCTGGCTTTGAAAATACAGTAAGTGGAATACCAGGCTTAGGCATTATAGTTCCTGGGATAATGTGAAAGTCACTGCCACCCAGCCTCGTCTGGATCTACTACCCTATCAAGAGTCATAAATGTGAGCAATTTTTCCTCCTTCCATAGTGGACATATTTCCCAGAAGACATCAAGAATATGCATGGTAACCCTGCATGGGTGAAAAATATTATGTACCTATGGTACATCTGTGGACAGGGATGTCTGCATAATTTTGGCAGGTAAGAGGAAGATTTGCATGTCCCCCATTCAGTCATTTTCAGTTTAGCCTAGTGGACTGTGCTCTGTGTAGGGCTGCATTTGAGGCATATTCAAAGATGTCATTAGGTGTAGAACTCTGCTGTGATGGTGGCACTGGGCTTGCCCAGAGGAAGCAAGTTGCTGCTATGGTTTTCAGCTACATTGACCTCCCACTTGTTTCTGAATCCACTTCAAAATGCTGTCGATTAAAAAGTGGTCCCTTTGGTTAGTTTGCCTGGCGGGAGTTGCTATGCTCTGCACCCTATCCTTCACTGAAGCTGTTCTGATGTGTAGGCAGGACTTAGCTTCCACTTTGCAGCATTTACCCTCTGAATATTCCTCTTCCTCTGAAGAGGAAGAGGAATATTCAGCCCACATACTGAGCCCATATATTATAGCAGGTAAGGCACTGTGTTGATCAGTGATGCTCTAAAATACCTGTCTCCTATGGAACTTTGCCCCAAAGCTACTACTAATTGTGCCTTGCCCCTGTGCCTCTTTCTAAGGCTGCCAAACTGATTTCACAATAGAAAAAAATGGCACAGTAATCAGGTGTGATTGATCTCAGTAGAACTGCTAAAGGAAAATGTAGGCTGGTGGGCCCCAGTATTGGCAACCCTGTTTACACATATAGATTGTGCTTTGCAGATTCCTAAAGACTGGAATAGATCAATCATACTACCAATTAAAAAAAAAGAGGTAGTACAGATTTGGTAAGTGTTTGTCCTATCAGCTTTATGAGAACAATAAGCAAGCTATTTGCCAGGAAAACTAACAGACAAATGGTGCAGAACAGTATTCTGGCAGAGAAACAAGCTAGATTCAGGAGGGGGTGGGCAGCCAAATCTTGATTAGTGTTTTATTTTAAAAAAATACCAAAATAAAAATAAAAATTGCCCTCCCATCCCCAATAGCATCAGTGCTGCCTTTATTTACTTAAAGTAGTTTTTGATTCAATCCACAAAGACAGAAAGAAAAATGTGGAAGGAAAGGGTTGCTTCCTTTATTGACTGATGTCTTTTGTTGGTGATTATGAAATTGCATGAAAATAATTCAATATAAGTCTGCTGTGGCATGGCATGGTATTTTACACCCTTAGTCCCCATTCAAAAAGGGATGAAGCAAACAAATCTCGCCTCTTCTTTTAACTCTTACATTAATTCTTTGATGCAAGCTTTGACACAACCTGCATTTCAGACCCTACCCCTTACTCCAAACACTGGCCAACAGACCCTCTTCAGCATCTTTTTAAAGTGGACAGTACAGAAATCCTCTACCATGCAAAAGGGCCTTAGACAGAGTGTTTGAGCCCTTGTCCTCTACTGCAGAGAAGAAAAACAGTTTGTCAATTATGCTAAAACCAAAGTCACTGGTTTCTTCAAAAGACCTGACTCTAGTGGAAAAACAATTGACTTAATATTGGCCAGATCAAGGTATTAAAATATCTGTGTGTTCATTTTCGACCACTGACAATCTGGGAAGAACAATACACAACTGCCAGTGCCCCAAGTCAACAGGCTGAATACTATCCTGACATATCCCAAATGCACTGGCAGTAATTATGACCCAGCAGCAACCAAAGTATTTAGAACAAGGTTACTAGACATCTGGTATAAAGTATGAAGATATGCTATTATTATGTTCCAAGTTCTATTAAGTCCTGCTGCAAATTCCTCAATGTATATTTGATTTTCTCCTGAGACTGGAATCTGGTCTAGTTTCTGAAAAGGCTCAGATACTGCTTTTCTCTTCAGCAAAGGATCATTACCTTGTCGTGGTGCTGGAGCTTGAGCACCTCAAGGATGCCATGAGCTAAACCGTGAAGGGCCACCCAAGACGGGAAGGTCATGACAGAGAGGTCAGACTAAATGCGATCCCTGGGGAAGGTAATGGCAACCCACCCCAGTATTCTTGCCGTGAAAACTCAATGGATCAGTACAACCAGAGATATGTCGGTATACCATCGGAAGATGAGACCCCCAGGTCGGAAGATGGTCAAAATGCTACTGGGGAGGAACAGAGGATGAGTTCAACTAGCCCCAGACGTGATGACGCAGCTAGCTCAAAGCCGAAAGGATGGCTAGCAGCTGACGGTGCTGGTGGTGAACGGCGAATCCAATGTTCTAAGGATCAACACACCATTGGAACCTGGAATGTAAGATCTATGAGCCAGGGCAAATTGGATGTGGTTATTGGTCAGATGTCAAGATTAAAGATAGACATTTTGGGCGTCAGTGAACTGAAATGGACTGGAATGGGCCACTTCACATCAAATGACCACCAGATCTACTACTGTGGACAAGAGGACCACAGAAGAAATGGAGTAGCCTTCATAATTAATAGTAAAGTGGCTAAAGCAGTGCTTGGATACAATCCAAAAAACGATAGAATGATCTCAATTCGAATTCAGGGCAAGCCATCTAACATCACAGTGATCCAAATATACGCCCCAACCACAGATGCTGAAGAAGCTGAAGTAGAGCAGTTCTAGGAGGATCTGCAGCACCTACTGAACAACACGCCTAAAAGAGATGTTATTTTCATCACAGGAGACTGGAATGCTAAGGTGGGCAGTCAGTTGACACCTGGAATTACAAGTAAGCATGGCCTGGGAGAACAAAACGAAGCAGGACATAGGCTGATAGAATTTTGCCAAGACAACTCACTCTGCATAACAAACACTCTCTTCCAACAACCTAAGAGACGGCTTTATACATGGACTTCACCAGATGGACAACACCGAAATCAGATTGACTACATCCTATGCAGCCAAAGGTGGCAGACATCTATACAGTCGGTAAAAACAAGACCTGGAGCTGATTGTAGTTCAGATCACGAACTTCTTCTTGCACAATTTAGGATCAGACTAAAGAGATTAGGGAAGACCCACAGATCAGGTAGATATGAGCTCACTAATATCCCTAAGGAATATGCAGTGGAGGTGAACAATAGATTTAAGGGACTGGACTTAGTAGATAGGGTCCCGGAAGAGCTCTGGACAGAAGTTCGCAACATTGTTCAGGAGGCGGCAACAAAATACATCCCAAAGAAAGAGAAAACCAAGAAGGCAAAATGGCTGTCTGCTGAGACACTAGAAGTAGCCCAAGAAAGAAGGAAAGCAAAAGGCAACAGCGATAGGGGGAGATATGCCCAATTAAATGCAAAATTCCAGAGGTTAGCCAGAAGAGATAAGGAATTATTTTTAAACAAGCAATGCGCGGAAGTGGAAGAAGACAATAGAATAGGAAGGACAAGAGACCTCTTCCAGAAAATTAGAAACATTGGAGGTAAATTCCAGGCCAAAATGGGTATGATCAAAAACAAAGATGGCAAGGACCTAACAGAAGAAGAAGAGATCAAGAAAAGGTGGCAAGAATATACAGAAGACCTGTATAGGAAGGATAACAATATCGGGGATAGCTTTGACGGTGTGGTCAGTGAGCTAGAGCCAGACATCCTGAAGAGTGAGGTTGAATGGGCCTTAAGAAGCATTGCTAATAACAAGGCAGCAGGAGACGACGGCATCCCAGCTGAACTGTTCAAAATCTTGCAAGATGATGCAGTCAAGGTAATGCATGCTATATGCCAGCAAATTTGGAAAACACAAGAATGGCCATCAGACTGGAAAAAATCAACTTATATCCCCATACCAAAAAAGGGAAACACTAAAGAATTATCAAACTATCGAACAGTGGCACTCATTTCACATGCCAGTAAGGTAATGCTCAAGATCCTGCAAGATAGACTTCAGCAATTCATGGAGCGAGAATTGCCAGATGTACAAACTGGGTTTAGAAAAGGCAGAGTGTAATGAACTAGGACCAAATTGCCAATATCCGCTGGATAATGGAAAAAGCCAGGGAGTTTCAGAAAAAACATCTATTTCTGTTTTATTGACTATTCTAAAGCCTTTGACTGTGTGGACCATAACAAACTGTGGCAAGTTCTTAGTGGTATGGGGATACCAAGTCATCTTGTCTGCCTCCTGAAGAATCTGTATAATGACCAAGTAGCAACAGTAAGAACAGACCATGGAACAATGGACTGGTTTAAGATTGGGAAAGGTGTACGGCAGGGCTGTATACTCTCACCCTACCTATTCAACTTGTACGCAGAACACATCATGCAACATGCTGGGCTTGAGGAATCCAAGGCTGGAGTTAAAATCGCTGGAGGAAACATTAACAATCTCAGATATGCAGATGATACCACTTTGATGGTTGAAAGCGAAGAGGAACTGAGGAGCCTTATGATGAAGGTGAAAGAAGAAAGTGCAAAAGCTGGCTTGCAGCTAAACCTCAAAAAAACCAAGATTATGGCAACCAGCTTGATTGATAACTGGCAAATAGAGGGAGAAAATGTAGGAGCAGTGAAAGACTTT
Source organism: Candoia aspera (assembly GCF_035149785.1). Lineage (NCBI taxonomy): Eukaryota > Metazoa > Chordata > Lepidosauria > Squamata > Candoiidae > Candoia > Candoia aspera. The sequence goes on along the minus strand of NC_086158.1, from coordinate 67,463,337 downwards.
GTATTTCTAGGTGCAAAGATTACTGCAGATGCTGACTGCAGTCAGGAAATCAGAAGACGCTTAATCCTTGGGAGAAGAGCAATGACCAATCTCAATAAAATAGTCAAGAGCAGAGACCTCACACTGACAACAAAGGTCCGCATAGGTAAAGCAATGGTGTTCCCCATAGTAACATATGGCTGCGAGAGCTGGACCATAAGGAAGACTGAGAGAAGGAAGATCGATGCTTTGGAACTGTGGTGTTGGAGGGAAATTCTGAGAGTGCCTTGGACTGCAAGAAGATGAAACCAGTCCATACTCCAGGAAATAAAGCCAGACTGCTCACTTGAGGGAAGGATATTAAAGGCAAAACTGAAATACTTTGGCCACATAATGGCCAAAGACAGGACACCCTGGAGAAGATGCTGATGCTAGGGAGAGTGGAAGGCAAAAGGAAGAGGGGCCGACCAAGGGTAAGATGGATGGATGATATTCTAGAGGTGACGGACTTGTCCCTGGGGGAGCTGGGGGTGTTGACGACCGACAGGAAGCTCTGGCGTGGGCTGGTCCATGAAGTCACAAAGAGTCGGAAGCGACTAAACGAATAAACAACAACTGCTTTTCTACCTGAAATTTTGATTCAGTTTAGTTTTCACTACAGTTCCCTGATCCCCTGACCTTACAGGACAATTTTCTGTCATCGTGGAAGGCAAGTATTGATTGAGATTTAAAATTCTATGGCTTATCAGCTCCACTCTTGCCTCACTTGGCCCTAAGAAAATGTGGTTGGAGCTGAAGCAATAGACTTTTGACAATGAGGTTCAGTATGACCTGAGTACAACCCTCACCTTTACAGAGAAGACCTGTTTGGAAGATCCTTCTTCCTTGCCAAAGCATCTAGCTTATGTTCTTTGTCCAACTCACAAGATAGCCCTTACACTTTCTCAATTTAATTTTTACAATCCACAGTACTGGAAAGATTTAACAATCTTCCCATGCAAAATTTGCCCATGTCTGCCGTTGAAATTGAATAATGCTCACATACTTTTACACTGCCCTTTTTTCATACTGTTTGCCGAACTGACCTAATAATGCCTCTGCTCCTAGCAGGCAGGTCAGCTAAACACTCCCAAAATAATTGCCAAATTGTGTTCAATTGCCACTGAAGTTTGATGCTTAATGGTGTCACAACTCTTGTTAATTTTACTAACAAATGGGTATTTTTAATGCATACTTGTGCATAATCTTTGTTTAAGTGTTAACAGTGTGTTTTAGTTGAGTGGTTTTGGTCTTTGACTGTCAACCAGTAAAACTGAAGTCTGAGACTCTGCTGCATGACCCAAGTTCAGAAGCTCCTACAGACTGGCTAACTTTGGCCCAGTCACTCAGGGTTGTTGTAACATGGAAAACGTGGAGGACACAATATTTTGTATGGTATCTTTAGTTCCACGAGGAAAGGCTGGATAAATCTTCTGACTGTATCTTTACTTATCTATCTATCTGAAATCCAATCTGAATTTTCCCTTAATATAGCCCAATATTTGAAAATGCAGGTTTTTAAACCATTAGATCTTGATCTGTATTAAAATTTCAGAGAGAACAGGATTTATATTCAAAAACACTATAAGACAAAGTTATTGGCAGAATAACTTGTAACAGGCTTAAGAAAATAATTCTATGTATATTCTGCCAAAAATATTTTTTTTCAAAATACAAAGGTGCATGCTGAGGAAGGAATATACAATAATTAAACAGATGCAGTTTTTATATAGTTCTTTAACACCTAATAGGACAGTTGAGGCTGTATTAAATACATTTCAAAGTAGCAATTTTATTTTGCAGTTTATGATACCTATTGACTTGTCTGTTTCTCTGTTAGCAATATATAGTATGAAATAGATCATCTTGAATGTGAAACAATTATTCTACAACATTCATAAAAATAACCAATATCTGCCATCATTTTTTGTTGCACACTATTGTGCATCCCCTATGAACTTTTACTTTGGATTTGAGAAACTTTTTAAGATGTGTACAGCTAGCTCAGATAAACCATAAGGAAATAAATTACTAATTAATATTATAAAACAATGTGCCATAACAGGATAAAATGGACATATTATATTACGGGCAGACCTTAGATTCAACCCTAAACAGAAACATACAAGTCAACAGTATTTCATTCTGGATGAAGGGTTAATATTTTTCCCTACATCCAGCAAGGAAATACACCAAAGAGCTGCTCACTGCATGAGATGTGAAGATATTTCACTTGATGTTGCTCAAATGCAACTTTTAAATTCCTCTTCAGAGGAATCTCTAGGCAGATCTGCTGACCTTCTGCAGAGAGATCAAAGTGATATGGAGTCATATTGGTCAGGTCCTTTCATCTGGACTGACAAAACAGGTGCCAGTATACCTGTTGCTCCTAAGGGGGTGAGATGTTAAAAGAATTATGTATTAACTATCACAACAGCACTATACCAGAAATAAAGAGAGTTATCTGGAGTTCAGATGGATCAGCAACACTTACAAAGCAAAGGCATCCAGAAAACATCTTGATGTTCAAATAAAATAATGTTAATAACTTAACTGGGATTCTTATGCTTTGCTAGTTAGCCCATTATTTATGAAATGAAATGAAATTCAGTTATCTAAAACCTGAGGCCTTACATCTTGGTGCCATTTCAAAAGAATGAGATGGAGCTCGGCAGTTAAAATTTATTTCTTCAAAACAAACTGGAATAATAATAATAATAATAATAATAATAATAATAATAATAATAAACACTGATACAATTAGGAACTGCCCAGAGTTGTTGGGAGTCTGACACTGTACAAATCAAATCAAATCAACAAACAATTAAACAATTGCTGACAATAAATACATTATTTCTGTTCAAATTCTGTAGCTTACATTTATTTTCTCCACAACAATCTCTTCTATTCACTTGATGGGAATATCAATCTCTCCTTCTTGTACTTATCATCAAAAAATGAAAGACACAGGGCTGAATCTCTCTCTCCCTCTCTCATATTAGAGGAATATGGGTAAGATACATGTGAGTGCTTGCCTGCCTATCTGTGCCCATCCCTTGCACATGATGTAAAAAATGGAAAAGACAAGAAATATCTTTTAAAACAAAATTTTAAAAGATGTTAAAAATTAAGAAAAATGGCCCTCCCTAAAAATCATTATTTTGAATAAATATTCCAGGAAAATATATTGTTCTATATCATGTCACTACAATTTTGTGGGGTGATATGGGTTTCAGAGGATACGCAAGTGCTTTAACAAGTATACCTATTTTGCTTTTCTGGGGAAAAAAATCAAAGCAAAGTGGCTGTGGATGCCCATGAATATGAAAACAGCCACTTTCCAAGCTGCTGCATGAGCCTGGCAAAAGACATAGCTGCTTTAATATTTCTTTGAAATATAAGGTGCTTCATATATGTTCCTATACACTGAAAAGTATCTTCTTCAAAAGTTGTGTGTAACCTAATAGTGACTTGGCAGTTAGTCTTAGTGAGTGCAGTGGAATGTAGATACATAGATGATATATAGATATAGATAGATACATAATATACTCGTATTAGAGCATATTCATATTGGATTATAAGAATTGTTTGTTAAATACCTCAAGACTTTATAGACCCTGTAAACATGTTTTTAATAAAAGTTTGAAAAATAAACAGATTTCTCTTACTTTAAAAAGTACAGTTTACTATGAACACATAGCATTTTGCAGAAATATCTTCTCATTAATTAAGAATATTTCTGAAGAAATACATTTGTTGTAAAGTACAGGAGTTTCCAGGGTTATATTAATAATTTGATACAATAATTTATTGATTCTAAATAAGTGAAAGCTGATGTAGCATGTGGATGAAATGCTGATGTCAATCAAACCACACTTCCAATCAGAAAACCCATTCAGTGACATTTTGAAAGGTCATACCAGAAATTTCCCTTTCATTTTAACCAAAGCCAACCTGAAGGGTTCACCATGTGAGATTGCTTATAAACCAAACATACAAAAGAGAAGATCTTTCAGAATAGATGGAAGCTTAATAGAAGGCTTGTGAACCAAAATGAAAATCATATATTTGTTTTTCTCATGATGTATTTCACCATTAAGACCAAGCTTAAATAAGCTTTTGATAGCCTTCTTGAGGATGAGGAAGGATGTGTGGGGTACAGGAGCTGATGCTAAAATCCCACAGTTGTAATAAAACAACATCCGGTTAATAACTCTGAAACTAATGCTAACTTCTAGCACAATAGGAAAGTCTTCATAAACACATAAAGGAGTAATATAATTTACTTTTAGCTCCTTTTCAAAACATTACTCTCAGCTCACAATCACATTCAGATTACAAAATTCTTTTTGTAGTTTTCCTCTAGCTGTGGGAATAAAATAAACCACTTAGATGACAGTAAAGTGTCTGTAAAATATATAACAGCAATAACTCCTGGTGGAAATGTGGCAGATATTTATACAAGAGCTAAAGTATGAAGCACTGTAAAAAAAGGCTAACATGAAGGATGTTTATTTTTAGAGGCCTCTTCTGGCTGAAGTCATTCAGTTGAAAGCAAGCCTTTTGTGAGAACTCTTACATAACTCTATAGTATGTTCAATGCTAAATGAAGTATTTTGAACAAATATACATTGTACTTTTAATGAGAATTTATGAGAATTTAATTCAGATAACCGTTTTGTAAGAAATGCTTTTGTAGGCCAGCATTGCCCAAGCTGATATCTTCCAGATGTGCCTGGACTACAATATCCAGCTAGCATAGGCAATTATCAAGAGCACTCATACTCTGATCTCATCAACAGAGACCTTTATACCATATATTCTCTTCTAGTTAAAGTAAAATCTCTTTGCAAATTATTTTATGTGCCTTTAATTATTCAGTTGAGAAGTGAGAGGGGATGCATTAGAAGGCAAGCACTGGAAACCATACAGTCCATCCATGTCTTTCCCCAAACAGAAGCCCATTGTGGAGATTCACAGAAAAACTGCACCTTTCTTTGATTTCACTGTCAGAAAGAAAGGAAAGAAAGGGAAAAACAAAAAGTATAGTTTTTGAATCATGTCTTACAAAGAGTTATTGATTCAGTATGCTGAAACTGTTGATAAGGCAGTAGAAAATCTATGTATAACTGCACATTTTTTGCTTTCTCCATTAAGCAGAACTACACAGGTAGTTATCAGATTAATTTTTTAGTTTTATAGTTGCTTTTCTTCTGGAAACTCAAGGAAGCACACAGGGAGGCCACTCTTCATTTTGTCTTTCCAATAATTCTATGATTCAAGTTAGACTAAGTTAGTATGTGACTGGTCAAAATTATTAGTTAACTCCACAGTCAAACTAAAAATTGAACCTGGTCCCAGTCCTGCATTTTAAGTAATATAGGGGGGAAAATCCACAGAGAAACTAATATGCAGGATATATACTGTAGGCCACTGTATTTGTGTAACCACATGAGAATGCATGCATGCATAGATCATTTATTTCATTTATTATTCATTTTATTTATATATACCTTTTAATATAATGAGTATTCAAAGTGGTTAAGAAATGGGTGCAAGAGTGAATGTCCTGTGCTCAAGTATTATTGGAACCAATTCTACAACTTGGTTTAGATTTCCTAAAACTTTACTGATATTAATAGAACTTAAGTTTCACTAGCTTTCTTTAGACTGAGCTATTATGTGTTTATGAATGTAAATGCAGTTATGCATAAATAACTAAATGACTGGATGGGGATAGGGGAAATACACATACAGTATACAAAGACACATTTGCAACTATATCTAGGATTCAGTGTTTTTTTTCTTCATCCTCTTTATTATACATACTGTAGGATAAGGTTACACCTATGTCTTATGTTCCATAGATAAAGGACATTTTGCCCCAATTCATAACTCAGCTCTATAGTTTAAAGGCCTTTCTTCACACACTGAATATTCAGAAGCTCCACTATTTCTGAAAGCAGCATGAAGTCTTTTGTATAAATATGTCTGCATTTTCAGCTTTCAAATTCTTTTTGGACATACATTCTTGGCACACAATCCTAGAATGATCTTTTAAAAATAAGCTTTGTTCTTGTATTTTTGCCTTCATAAGTGTAACTAGATCCATTTGTGCAGAAGATATTACAAGACACTTTTCTGGATGTAGTTTAATAATGATACTGAAATCAATAGCAATATGCTATACTTTTAGAAAAGTTAATTTTAATTTAAATGGATATGGTCAACTGTGTGTGTATTGAAGTGTGACACATCTTGATTGCAAGCCTGCTATATCACTGCCAAAAACATTCTGTCCAACCATGAACTATTGCTTTTCTCTATTCAGATTTGAACCCTTTCCATCTTGAGAATTCTAGGTTGATAGGTAACAATACTTAAAACATAGCAAAAGAAACTCAAACAATTATAAAGTTTTTAGGGGATGCCAGATGTGCCTTATGACCAACTGACACATTCCAATGGCAATGTAGGTGGTGCTCTATTGAGTGCATACTAATGTACAAGTATGTGTAACTTCATTAACTCTAGCATAGGCCAATATAAGCAAAATGTTAAGTAACTGTATATTAAATTGTTTGGACTTTCATATTTTGCTGCTATATTAACAGTCACCCAGGGAACACTAGTTAATTAAACAACCCAACACTTAACTAAGAAGGAAAACTTATTATCTTTAAGAAAGGCAAAAGGGCATCTAAAGGAGAACTAATCAACTTATATTAACCATGGTTGACTAAAGCATAAATAAAGAAGCACTTAACAGTAAAATACGTTTCTGTTCCATTGAACAGTTATTCTTTTGTGATTTATTCCAAAATATTCTGTAACTATGTAGGTTTTCCATTCTTAATAAAGTGAAACAATAATACAATCTTGGGCATTAATATCATAATGAGTCTTTAAAAAAGAAAAAGAAAACCAGAATCTAGGAAAGGAAGTACATTTGTATCAGATACACAATGAACCCCAGTTAACTTAGGGCAGGCCTTATATAATGGTGTTAAAACAAGGATGTATATTAAGGTATTTAAAAGTTGTTTAATGTGTCAGAAAGGAAAACATTAATTACACAGAAATTCTTATTAACTATATATTAATTCTTTCCTTTAAATGCAGTCTCTACCAATAAAATTATTAGCTAGAAAAATATTGGGCATCCTGATCTTAAATATACTCTGAGGAGTAAATCAAGGACGCCAGAAAAAACCTGAGTCTTAGAAGCATTAACATTTGTAGGCTGCTCCTCCACAAACCTTCATGAAAATACTTTACAGCCTCTATATTAGCTACAGGTTCAACCCAAGGTTCCAAAGGTTGTTGCTATGAAGCTAGTCAGTATTAGATCAGGACATCAGCCATGATCCCAGTTCCCTCTTCACAGTGTGCAAGAAGTAATTCATATAAAATATGTATCTTACTCTGTAGGTAGTTAATTGGTATATTAGAGTGCAAATGTGCATTGTAGGAATCACGGAGCTACTGCTATAAACATTAGTTCCATGTTGATCTCTCTTCCTCTGGCAACCACAACTGATTTAATCAGCTCTGTTATAGGAAGTCAATACAGTGTGATGATTGCAGGAAAATATGACAATATCAGAAATGATGTGGACATAGAACATAATGTGTAGTACAGTACAAAAAGAATCTGATATGAAGGAGCTATTTTCATCTCAGTGATTCAAATAAAATGATACTTAAGAGCAATTTGTCATTAGAATGCAACATTCTTTATAAACAGCCATTTGCTTTATATCTAGATTAATGTACATTTTATATGCATGCTTAATATGCATTTTATGTTCAGTAAATATGTTTTGCAAAAAGATAAATATTTATGTTATAATTAATTGCTTTAAATTTGTTGTTACTTTTTGTAGGAGGGTGTTGTGGTTCAGAAAGTTATCTGTAGGTTGTGAATTTCTGTATGGACTTTATCTTTGTGTAAGCAAACTGCCAGAACCCTTCAAAGTGTTTATGTAACTACCCACTGTGACCTCAATTTTTTTAGTTTGAATTAGATTTGTATATTCTCTTTTGTTGCTCTACTCATTTCATTGCCAAGGACAAAATCTAAAGCCAGTTTTAAGTATGCCTCTTATGTATTATATCAACCACTAATTGTATTGCTTCATATGTAAACAGCTATCGAAATCTGTCCAGCAGCCACCAACGTTTAAAGAAAAAGTACACTGTGTACTTTCATGTACACTGTGCACAAGTATTTGGACTAATTAAAATATTAAACCTCAGTTTACAGGGCCAGTTTTAAGAAGGCCATTTTTGACTTAGCTTCAACAATGCCAAGCTGCCATCTTGTTAGAAAATCCAACTCTGCACTCAAAACTTGCACACCCACGAATGGCAGCCAAACTTCATACTTAGCCACAACATGCAACAACTTTCCTTATAACTTTTGTTGTTGGAAACTGTTTTTATACTCCCAGTGTCAAGTTTACTCCCTTCAGCAAAACAGCTCCATAGCCGTAGAATTAGAATTAGAAAAGCAACCACACCATAGCTTCTTCATAACTATCAGGTATGAGCTTTGCTTCTAAAATACTCCATGGACATTTCACAGCACTTCTTAAGGATAGTAAAGAGTATGGCTTTCCTTAGCTTCCTCTCCTTTTTCTCTCACAGTGTATAACAGAAGGATACGGTTGTACAGATTCTTCTCAACATGCAGAAGCATGCATGAAACTTTCTTGCTGAGTTGTTAAAACAAATGCATCTTTTTTAAGGCTCACACAGCACCCTTTGTAAGCTGTTCCTGACTGAGTCTGCATACCTCTGCATCCACAGTCACTTCACTTTGCATTTTTCCCGGTGAAGACAACCTGGAGCAGTTTATGAAGTACTTCACATCAGCTTGGAAAAAAAACACAGCTGCTTTAATGACTCAGAGAGATATATTTTGTATGTACTCCTGCATACTGCAATGCAAATCTTTTGAAGGATTTATATACTGTACCTCTATTAAAGAGTACTCTTATAATGCCATATTGAAGTGAAAAATGACAGAACAGTGAAGACTTTATAGAATGGTGTATCTGTCCTGAAAGCAAACGTATTTTTACTTAACATGTGAAAAAGAAAACTGGAATAATATATATAAATAAAAATGGGATTGATGTATACACAGATTTCCCAGGGTTTAACTTAAGAGAAATATGTTATTGGTAGGGTCCAAAAATATCTATATCACAGACCTAATCTAGTACTAAGAACCAGTATGGTTATTCACTATGTAAACATTCCCAGCACAGTCACATTATGACCAAGTGTTAAATTACTGTGCTTAAAAAGCTGTGATTATTGTTTCCAGACTCAATTCATCATAATAAAGTAATTGCAGGTGATTAGTTTATTCTCAATGAAAATGGCCAAGTATGTCACTGGAATTTGGTAGAAACTATTCTATTGTAGCATATGTTGGATCCACACTCACCTATATGCACGCACATGTCTAAGCCTTTTCTAATGCTTGATAGTATATGAAGCACATTTTGGTACAGAGAAAATGTTATCCTAGAATCAAATAGAGTGGATATAAAGTTACTTGTTCCTATATAACTTATTTTTGTTTATTGTTCAACATGATTCCATGATAAAGATAGGGAAACAATCTATTCCCTGTCTATATCTTTCATAAACTCATTCCATTTTCAATCAAGCTGTAATGTAAAAAAAAAAAGTGCTTAAATTTGCATTGTTTTAAAGTGTTTTTTTACAATATAAATTTTTGAACATATTCTACTGCAAAACATAAATTGTGCCAAAAAAATAAATAAAAAAACCAATTTAAAATACATAGTTAGGTGAGAATTGTGTGGAAATTTAGAAAACTACAAAATGGGAAGTGTTACTATGCTGGGAACAGACATTATCCCAGAGTATGTAGAGATCCAGATCAAACAAAATCATGGGGCCTTCTGACTGATACAAGACAAGGGACAGCATCTACTCTGTCAGTCATTGTATTCACTGCTCACCTGATACAATATAAAACAGCACTTACTGTATGTTTTATAAATACACCATCTTCAAAGTCATGACAGCATGGCCAAAGGCAGATTTCACTGGACCCTTAGGCATAACACTGCTAATGAGCCTTCCATAAACTTGCAGTAGTGTAAAACTCCTGGCACCAAACAGGTGCCTCATCCCCACTATGTCAGTCCATTGTCCCTTGTTCAACATTTGAATGGAAACAGGACACTTACCGAGTATGGCTTACTGGAAGAACACTGGTGAGGTTAATGGCCAGAGGAAGCCACATCTGCTTATGAGAGTTGGGTTGGTACTTCAGAGTTGGTTCCACTCTGAATTGACTGTGTACCATGTTATATTTGCTCAAATAGAATGCCCACCCTGGCATCAACAGGATCTAAGATGGGAAGCAACCCATCCAAAGTGTTCTGTTCCTTTAAAAGAATTAAGGCTTTCCAGGAACTCCTTTTTATGAATTTTGGAAGAAATGAGGAGGAGATAAGTCCTTGAGTTCTTGAGCCACTTCAGATGATGCCTGACTATACTGTCCTTTGACAAGAATTGCCTATAATAAAGTAATGCACCATTTCAGATATTGGTTCATTGTATGAAGAACTAAATAAAATATAGAGAAGAGAGAAGAAACAGGGACTACTCTAGAAAATTTACACTTGTATTGTCTTAGAGGGACTGAAAATAAATGAAGGGTGTGGTTCCTCTCAATGGTCTTCGTTAGGAATGAATTATATCATTTAAATAGTTGCATCAGACAGAATGCCACAAGCTGGCACCATGGAGGTCTCTCAAGTTGAAATAAATTGGAATATTTACCAAGTCTGAAACATACATACATACATACATACAATATATATAAAGGCCGGGAGATCTCATGTGGTTGGGTCCATGCGATGGTTAATACATCCTTGGGAGAGGGGGTGTTTCTGGCGGCCTTTAAAGAGGCATTGGTACACCCCCTCCTCAAGAAGCCATCGCTGGACTCTACTGTTCAGGACAATTTTCGTCCAGTCTCCCACCTCTCCTTTCTGGGGAAGGTGGTTGAGAAAGTGGTGGCTTTGCAGCTCCAGAGGGTCCTGGAGAAAACGGATCATCTAGACCCCTTTCAGTCAGGTTTCAGGCCCGGTTATGGGACAGAAATGGCATTGGTCACACTTATGGATGATCTCTGGCGGGAGCAGGATGGAGGCAGTGCATCCATCCTCGCTCTCCTTGATTTCTCAGCAGCTTTCGATACCATCGACCATGGTATCCTTTTGGGGCGGCTCAGGGAGTTGGGGGTGGGCGGCGTAGTCTTACGCTGGTTCACCTCCTTCCTCCAGGGCCGATCCCAGTCGGTGTTGATAGGGGAGGAGAGATCGGCCCCGCGGCCCCTTCTTTGTGGGGTGCCACAGGGATGAGTACTCTCCCCTCTCCTTTTTAACATCTACATGAAACCGCTGGGTGAGATCATCTGTCACCATGGGATGAGGTATCATCAGTATGCTGATGATACTCAATTGTATATCTCCATCCCAGGTGAAGTAAGTGATGCCGTGACTACCCTCTCCAAGTGTCTGGGGGCTGTGGGGGCCTGGATGGGGAACAACAGGCTTCAACTGAACCCTGGTAAGACCGAGTGGCTGTGGGTTAATGATTCTTCTGTATCCGGGACATTAACATATCTGGTTCTGGATGGGGTTGCACTGCCCCAGACAGACCCGGTGCGTAACTTGGGGGTCCTCCTGGACTCATGGCTCCTGCTCAAAGAGCAGGTGGCAGCCGTGGCCAGGAGAGCCTTTGTGCAGCTACGTGCTGTGCACCAGTTACACCCCTTCCTGGACCAGGAGGCCCTTCGAACAGTCACTCATGCCCTTGTTATCTCTCAGATAGACTATTGCAATGCGCTCTACATGGGGCTACCCTTGAAAAGTATCCAGAAGCTTCAGCTGGTCCAGAATGCAGCTGCGCGAGCTGTTTTTGGTGCCCCCAGAAGGGCACATGTAACACCACTGCTGCGCAAGCTGCATTGGGTACCAGTTTGCTTCCAGGTCCAATTCAAGGTGTTGGTTATCACCTTTAAAGCCCTACATGGCATGGGACCAGGTTACCTGAGGGACCGCCTCTTCCCCATTACATCAACCCGTCCCACCTGATCGTGCAGAGAGGGCATGCTACGGACCCCGTCTGTAAAAGAATTTCATCTGGCGGGGTCCAGGAAGCGGGCCTTCTCCGCAGTAGCTCCCGCCCTGTGGAACATGCTGCCCCCGGAGGTGAGATTGGCCCCATCGCTCCTGGCCTTTCGGTGGAGTCTGAAGACCTGGTTCTGCCACCTCACTTGGGGTGGAGAGGGGAATAGAGCTACATGGGGATGGTTGTTATAGACCACTCCTCCCACGCTTGGACTGTTTTAGATGTTTCATCGCTTGGATTTTTTATTCTTTATTTCTATTGATAGTATTTTTACTGTATTTTATTTTTTTTATTATTCTGATGGTTTTAATCACTTGTTGTAAACCGCCCAGAGGCCTCCAATGGGAGGAGATGGGTGGGGATAAATTAGATAAATATAAATAAATAAATAAATAAATAAATAAATAAAGTTGAAGGAATAAATGACTATGTAATTAAATGCAGACCAATCATTATCATCTGAGTCACAGTGAACCACAATAACCCTTCCACACACTATTCAAATTACTAAATTCTGTTCATATCTATCATCTACTAGCTTCGATTAGCCACTTTCCCTCTCAGTTAGCAATCCAGTATAATAGAGTACAGTATCTCAAATAACATATCAACTATACAAACTTACAAGAAGAATGTTTGCATTGCATTACGCTGGAACTGACATTTTTCTGGTGAAAAAAGTATTGGATGTGTGACATCAGGGCAATAGCTAGATAGGGAATTTGGCCTTTCTCTCCTAGCCTAAAATTTACCATTATAAATAAAGACAGAATTTCAGATTCCCCCCACCATTGCTCTCTCACCCACACACATTCAGTGAGTTATTGCTCTCCCCAATATTGCTTGGGACTTTTTGAGAATGCTAGATATTAAATCCAGGATAAATAATCCTGAATAAGACAAAAGAACTCTGTCTACCTTTCTGTATATGTGCCATTGTTGTTGTAGATAAATTAATAAAGCATTGCTCTGTCTGTCTGTCTGTCTGTCTGTCTGTCTATCAAATTTCTATTACTGCCCATCTCTCCCAAAAGGGGGACTCTGTGCGGTTTACAGTAAAATCAAAATTAAAAGCATATACATTACAATATAACAGCCCAATAATAAAAATAAAATAGATATAAAATCCAAGAGGTGAAGATCTTATTCGTTGGGGAGAGATCTATGGTACTAGCCACCCCCAAGAAGAATTGGTGCCCCTCCCACCCCAGGCGAGGTGGCAGAACCAGGTTTTCAAGTTCTTCCAGGAGGCCGGGAGTGAAGGGGCCTGTCTTACCTCTGGGGGCAGAATGTTCCACAGGGCGGGTGTCACTGCAGAGAAGGCCCACCTCCTGGACCCCACCAGGTAGAATTCCCTTACCGGCGGGGTTCGTAGCATGCCCGCTCTGCATGACCGGATGGGATGGGTCGATGTTAAGGGGATGAGACAGTCCTTCAAGTAACCTGGTCCCATGCCATGTAGGTCATAACCAACACCTTGAATTGGACCTGGAAGCAAATTGGTACCTAGTGCAGCTTGCACAGCAATGGTGTGACATGTGCCAATCTTGGGGCGCCAGAATGCATGACTGCATTCTGGACCAGTTGAAGCTTCTGGATACTCTTCAAGGGTAGCACCATGTATAGCGCATTGCAATAGTCTATGTGGGAGATGACCAGGGCATGAGTGACTGTTCAGAGGGCTTCCTGATCCAGGAAAGGGCATAACTGGCGCACAACACGGAGTTGCGCAAAGGCCCTTCTGGCCACGACTGCCACCTGCTCTTCTAGCAGGAGTCGTGAGTCCAGAAGGACCCCCAAGTTATGCACCAGGTCTGAATGGGGCAGTGCAACCCCATCCAGAACTAAAGATGATAACTTCCTGGATACAGAGGAGCCATCAACCCACAGCCACTGTCTTACCAGGGTTCAGTTGAAGCTGTTGTTCCCCATCCAGACCCCCACAGCCCCAAGGCACTGAGAGAGGGCAGCCACCGCATCACTTACCTCACCCAGGATGGAGATATATAACTGAGTATCATCAGCATACTGATGATACATCATCCCATGGTGATGGATGATCTCACCCAATGGTTTCATGTAGATGTTGAATAGGAGAGGAGAGAGAACCAAACCCTGCAGCACCCCACAATGGAGTGGTTGAGGGTCGGATCTCTCCTCTCCTATCACCACTGATTGGGACCGGCCCTGGAGGAAGGAGGTGAACCAGTGTAAGCCTACGCCGCCCACCCCCAATTCCCTGAGCCAACCCAAAAGGATACCATGGTCAATGGTATCGAAAGCCGCTGAGAGGTCAAGAAGAACCAGGATGGATGCATTCCCTCCATCCCGCTTTCACCAGAGATCATCCATAAATGTGACCATGCAGTCTCTGTCCCATATCCTGGCCTGAAACCTGACTGAAAGGGGTCCAGATAATCCGTTTCCTCCAGAATCCTCTGGAGCTGCAACGCAACCACTTTCTCAACCACCTTTCCTAAAAAGGGAAGGTGGGAGACAGGGTGAAAGTTGCCCAATATAGTAGGGTCTGGGGATGGCTTCTTGAGGTGGGGGTGTACCAGGACCTCCTTAAAGGCAGCTGGAAACACCCCCTCCCTAAAGGATGTATTAACCATCGCCTGGACCCAACCACAAGTCACTTCCCGGGCTGATTTTAGCGTCCAGGAAGGGCATGGGTCAAGGTGGCATGTGGTTGTGTTTGTAGTCTGGAAGATCCTGTCCACTTCCTCAGGCCCAACAGGATCAAACCATTCCCAGATAACAGGCTAAGTACGTTTCCTCGGCATGTCCCCAGACTGTGCCTCATGCTTAAGAGTCCAACTTAGAATGGATATGAGCGATTTTATCCTGCAGATGCTCAGAAAACTCCTCTGCATGGCCCTGTAGGTGGATCACCAAATCCCCCTTACCCAAGAGGGATTGGATAATCCTAAACAGGGCCTTCGGGCAGCATTCTGTGGACGCAATAAGAGCAGAGAAATATTGACATTTTGCCACTCTTACAGACACAAGGTAGGCCTTAATAGCAGCTCTAGCTTGTGTTTGGTTGGATTTGGTCCTTGTCTTCCTCCAGTGGTGCTCTAGACATCTCTTAATTCTCTTCAAAACCTGAAGGTCCTCTGTAAACCACAGGAAGTGCCAGGTCAGATGTGGCAAGAGAGGTCACACAGTCGTGATCCTGTCCAAGGCCCCGACTGCCTCCCTATTCCAGGCTGCGGCTAGGACCTCCACTGGACCGTGCAGTAGGTCCTCAGGTATAACCCCCAGCTCCTTCTGAAACCCCGTAGAGTCCATCAGTCACCCGGGGTGGACCAGTCAAATGGGTCTTGCCTCCCTGTGGAGTGGGGCAGCACCAGAGAATCTCAAGGCCACCAGGGCATGATCTGACCATGACAATGGGGACAGATCTAACTCTCCCCTCAGATCGCATTGCCACTGCTCTGACAAGAAAACCAAGTCTGGATTGAGGCCACTGTCTTGAGTCAGGTCCCGAATAATCTGGGATAGGCCCATGGCCGCCATGGTGGTGATGAACTCCCAAGCTGCCTCCAAGGCACGCTCCAGGGATGGCAGGTGGAAGTTCCCCAGAACCATAAGCCTGGGGAACACCACCACCAGATCCAAACCGCCTCCTGCAGCTCAGGCAGGGAGGTTGCCACGCAGCAGGGACCTGGTACAGCAGCAACACTCCCAATTGCTCTCAGGAACCAAACTTGAAGAACAGGGTCTCACAACCGGCCACTTATGGAGCAGTGCCCCTGAAGGCCACTAGAAACTCTTGGATCACAACCACTACCCCTCTCCCTGTAATGGTTGCCTATTCTAAAATACTATCAGACTCATGAGTAGGAATTCAAAGATATCTGATTTATTAAAGAATAGTATGCAGGATCACAGAGAAAGCTGAGAATGATTAAAGTGCGCCAAATTCAAACTGAAAAAGCCTCAGTGCAAATGAAACACCTCCCCCCGTAGAATCTTCTCAAGTTCACAATCCCAGGTGCTCCTAACAGCTTCTGATGGTCTGCGGGAAAAGGCCTTGAACAGATAACATAATTCCAAACACATTCCATTGTAGTGATTCCATATACAGAGCTTGGTACAAGGTGTCACAGCAGCTCCCTCCCCAACAGAAATGCGCGTCAGCGCCATGGCATGTGAAATGTTACAATGTATAAACTACATTGAATCAGTGAACATGACATGCTGCCCCCCCAAAATAAAGATTACATCAAGCAGCAGGCTTTAAAGGATAAGCAAGGTGGAAACGGTTAACTAAGTCAGGAGCGTTAACATGGTGAGCAGACACCCATTCAGGATGAGGAAAATGTTTCCATCGGACGAGATACTGCAGGGTGCCTCGAAGTTTGCGGGAATCAATGATGTCCTTGACTTCAAAGTGTTGTTGGCCGTCAATCATGATTGGAGCAGGAGGAGGAGGTTGAGGGTGCCAGTGTGAGGAGTGGTGCATAGGCTTAAGCAAGCTGCAATGGAAAACAGGGTGCAAGCGTTTCAAATTGTGAGGCAGGTCCAATTTAACGGTAACTGGATTGATAAGCTGAACAATAGGAAAGGGACCAATGAACTTGGGAGCAAGTTTTTTAGAGAGTTGAGGTGATTTGATAAATTTAGTAGATAGATACACCTGATCCCCAACTTTGAAGTCGTGTTGTAAAGAACGATGTTTATCAGCTTGCGACTTGTAAGCAGCCTGGGCATCAGACAAAGCTTGTTGAATTACCGGCCAGGAATCAGACAGTTTAACAGCCCAGTCAGACAGAGAACATGTTTGGGAAGGGGGCTGTGGCAGTTCAGGGATGGGAACAAAGTCATGACCAGAAACCACATGAAAAGGGGGTTGTCCGGTATTTTGATGGACAGCATTGTTGTAAGCAACTTCAGCAAAAGGTAATAACTCCACCCCTGATGGTAGTTAATGTATGCTCTAAGAAATTGTTCAAGAGTGGAATTTAAAATCTCAGTAGAACCGTCAGTCTGTGGATGGGACAATGTGGGCAGCGCTTGTTTAGTGCCAATCAATTTTTAAAATGATTTCCAAAACTGGGAAGTAAACTGTGTCCTGCAGTCAGAGACCAAACGGGAGGGGCTACCGTGGAGGTGGTAGATATGGAGGAGAAAGAGGCGCGCCAATTGTGGGGCTGACGGAATGGATGCACATGGAATGAAATGCGCTTGCTTGGAGAAAAAATCTTTTACAACCCAAATGACAGTTTTCTTCTGACTGGGAGGTTGGTCCACAATGAAATCCATAGAAATCTCATCCCAAGGACGGGTAGGACTGGCCACTGGTTGTAAAAGCCCCTGTGGTTTCCCTCCTTTATGTTTTGACATGGCACAGACAGGACAGGAAGCAACGTAGTCTTTTACGTCACGTCTCAAGGTTGGCCACCAAAATTGGCGGCGAACCAAATGCAAGGTTTTGACAAAACCAAAGTGTCCAGCAAGTTTATCATCATGGGAACGCTGCAAAACAGCAGCTCTCAAAGTTTCAGGCACATAAAGGCGGTGTTCCACCCACGCCAGACCGTTTTCAAAAGAAACAGTGTCTCTATTAGCTAGCAACCAAGTGTCAGATTTCAGTGCCTGGAGAAAGTCCTTCTGTAACTGACAAGGAACTTGCACTTTCCACTTCCCAGGCTGGGCTGGGGTTGCCTGTGCATGGGTCTGGCTCCGTGACAGCAACCAAGCCCAGTTGTGGTTCAGTGAGAACAGTCCCAACCACATCTGCCACCTGGTCAAGGTCCTGAGGTAAACGTGACAAAGCATCGGCCAGAAAGTTTTTCCTTCCTGGGATAAATTTTAACTGGAAGTTAAAGCCACTGAAAAACTGAGCCCAGCTAATTTGTTTAGGGCTGAGACACCAGTGGGTACGGAGGGCTTCCAAATTCCTGTGATCAGTCCAAACCTCGAAAGGGCATTTAGCGCTTTCAAGGAGGTGACGCCAGGTTTCCAAAGTGTTTTTTACAGCAAACGCCTCCTTTTCCCAAACATGCCAACGGCGTTCGGTTTCAGAAAATTTTCTGGACAGATAAGTGCAGGGTTTTAAGTGATTTTCAGAATCCCTCTGTAACAAAATAGCCCCAACTGAGGAGTCAGAAGCATCTACTTGGACCACAAAGGGGCGTTCAGGATCAGGGTGCTGTAGAACAGGCTCAGCAGTGAAAAGGGTTTTCAACTTTTCAAATGCTGCCTGGCATTCAGGCATCCAATTCAGCACGGCCTCAGGGTGTTTTACTTTGTGTGTCTCCCCCAAGCCCTTGGTACGGAGTAAATCAGTGAGGAGCAAGGCAATCTCAGCGAACCCCTGGATAAACTGGCAATAATAATTACTGGACCCTAGGAAACTTTGCAATTGCCTCAGGGTGCGGGGATGTTCCCAACTTAGAATCGCCTGAATTTTTGCAGGGTCCATCTCTATACCCTTGTCAGACACCCGATAGCCCAGATAGTCAAGTTGGGTTTTGTGAAATTCACATTTGGAAAGTTTGGCATAGAGTTTGGCATCTCTAAGTTTGCGTAACACCTGTCTGAGGAGCTGTTCGTGTTCCTCCTCAGTTTCAGTGTAAATGAGAACATCATCTAGATAAACCAGGACCCCTTTAAACAAATGATCATGTAAAACTTCATTAATCAACTGCATGAAGACTCCGGGTGCCCCTCCTAACCCAAAAGGGAGGACTTTGTACTAAAACAATCCTAGTGGGCAATTAAATGCAGTTTTCCACTCATCCCCAGCTCTTATGCGAATACAGAAATAGGCTTCGCGAAGATCGAGCTTGGAGAAAATCTTGCCCTTTGACAAATGAGCTAACATGTCCTTCATGAGAAGGAGAGGGTACTTGTTGACAGTAGAGACAGAATTTAACCCTTGATAGTCCGTACAGAGTCGAAGCGTGCCATCTTTCTTTTCCCGGAATAACACAGGGGCCCCAACTGGGGAATTAGCAGGTTCAATAAACCCCCCTGACAGATTTTTGTCAATGAAGTCCCGTAATGCCTCAAGCTCCTTCTGAGTCATCGGATAAATTTTTGGCTTAGGCAATTGAGCATTGGGGACCAACTCTATTGCACGGTCAGTTTTCCGGTGGGGGCATAGCTGATCTGCTTCCATCTCCTCAAATATGCCTGCAAAGTCTTGATATCGATTGGGCAAGCCTTCTAAATCTGCCAAACTAGGGCGTGGCGTGGCAATTGCAGCCCTTCCATCCCCCACACGTGCAACTATCTCCGCTGTAGGAGCTTGGTAAAATCCATCTTTAAAAGTCACAGTTCTGTGCTCCCAGTTTATATAGGGGCTTTGATAGGTCAACCAGGGGATCCCCAGGATTACCAAGGGATTGCCAACAGGTGCTACAACGAATTTCAAAGTCTCACAGTGGCTGCCCATTTGCATTGCCACAGTTCCAGTGAAATGGGTTGCCGCCCCCTGCCCCACTGTTGAACTATACAACTGTGTGAAGATCAAAGGCTGCTGGAGGGGGAAGCTAGGCAGGTCCAAAGCAGCAACCAGATCAGGGTGAATTAAACACCTGGAACACCCAGAGTCAACTAAAGCCCAGACCTCAGTAGTTTTTCTGCGGGAACCCAATTTCACTTTTACTGCTAAAGTGGGACAGTCAGCACTCACCATAGCATCTTCGCGCCCATCCTCTTCCACCTGCCTGCAGGCGCTCTTCATGGCAGGTGGCTGGCGTTTCCCACTGGCTCCTTAGAGTCGTCTTCAGCCTCTCCCGAGAAGTAGATTACTTCTTCAGCGTCGGCTGTCCCTTTGGCTACTGTCATCCGCCATGAGGGGGGGGGGCGATTTGGCCGGCGGCTTCCCCGCTCTATCTCCAGCTTTGGCTTTTGGGCAATCAGCTGCTTGATGGTCCTCCTTTCCGCATCGGAGACACTGACCCCTCGCCTAGTGCCGATCTCCCTCCTCATCCCAAGCTCTATAGCTTGGCCGGGCAGCAGTCGCAGCACTTCAGGGTCCTCTCATGGTGGCGGGTGGTTTTTCAGATTTTCTAGTTTGCATGAAGCCTTGCCTGCCAGACAGATCCAGTCGTACAATGACTCGAGGTCGTCTCTACACAACGCCCACCGTAGGACGTCCCGATTGAGTCCCTCTTTAAACCGTTCTATTAGGGTTGACTGAGACCAGTCAGGGATTTTCCCAGCTAGAGCCTTAAATTCTAGGGTGTAATCAGCTACAGACATTTGGGCCTGGGTAAGATCCTTCAGCGCCTTCTTAGCTCTTGCCTTGGCCAGAGGATCTTCAAAATGCAGCTTTAACGCCCACATGAAATCGAAATAATCAAGTGCAGGGGAGTCAGCATCACTTAATTGAACATACCAGTCAGCCACTCGACCCTTCAACTTGGTGGCAATGGGAGTTATTTTAGCCTCTTCGGAAGGGAAGCATGCCCCAAACTGCCTCATATAACTTTTAGCATTAGTTAAAAAGAAAGATAACTTTGTTGGATCCCCATCAAACTTGACAGAAAAGTCTCTCACCCCCACTCCGGTTGGAGTGGAATCGGCAACCACTTGAGTGGTTGGGCCCCAGGTTACAGTAGCTTCCCTTTACGGGGTGGGGATACTGATGGCCAGGTTCTGAGGGGTGGAGATTCATCCTGGAGCCGTCTCTGGCCCCGCTCCGCCGGCAGTCTGGATGGGAGGATGGGGGATGTTTGCGGGAAGCTGGGATCTCCTCTGCACCTCCCCTGTCCCTCCAGTGACAGAGACGGGTTTCTTAGCATGTACTCTATCGATTCTATTTTGGCCCCCATCACTCTTAGTCTTTCAGGGGTTTGAGAGTCCTCCCTCCCTCGCGTGTTCGGCTTTCTCTCTGTTGACACTATAGTAGATTCTTTGTCTGGGGTTAGCAGGAACCGATATTTCCAGGACGCCCCCAACGTCCCTGGCTGGGGTTCCCCTACTTCATCCAAGGTGATCAACTCTGCGAGCTATTCGCTGGGTGCTGGTTGCTCTGGCTCTTCCCCATCGTTAGATTCCTCTACATCAGAATTGGAACTCGATTCATCCTGGGAGTCTGAAGGTTCTGTGGTGAGGTTCAGTTCTCCGCTCTTGACCGTCAACTCGGGCATCACGCTAGCTGTCTCCTCAAGTCCCCCGGTCGTGAGCTTGGACTCAGCCATCGTTAACTATTTTCCCTCACAAAAAATGATCTTGGTAGGAGCTAACGGTACAACTTTGGGGATTCTCAGCTTTATGCAATGGTTGCCTATTCTAAAACACTATCAAACTCATGAGCAAGAATTCAAAGATATCTGATTTATTAAAGAATAGTATGCAGGATCACAGAGAAAGCTGAGAATGATTAAAGCGCGCCAAATTCAAACTGAAAAAGCCTCAGTGCAAATGAAACACCTCCCCCCGTAGAATCTTCTCAAGTTCACAATCCCAGGTGTTCATAACGGCTCCTGATGGTCTGCGGGAAAAGGCCTTGAACAGATAACATAATTCCAAACACATTCCATTGTACTGATTCCATATACAGAGCTTGGTACAAGGTCTCACAGCAGCTCCCTCCCCAACAGAAACACGCATCAGCGCCATGGCATGTGAAACGTTACGATGTATAAACTACATTGAATCAGTGAACATGACACTCCCTGACCCTGGTGTCACGGCTGATGCTACACCTGAAACCCAGCTGGGCACATTTCCAAAAGGACTACCCCCCTTCTGGACCCAGCCAGGTCTTGGTAACACACGCCAGGTCTGCCCCCTCCTCTGTGATTAAATCACATATGAGGGGGGCCTTGTTGTTAACTGACCTGGCGTTAAGCAGCAGCAGCCGGAAGCCAGGGCCCTCAAGGATCTGCTGACCGGGGCCTGGGTCTCAACATGGAGGGCTGGAACATGCCGCTGGTAACAAACACCGGAGGCGTCTTCCCCGAAGATGGCCCGCCCTCCGGTTCCCACCATAACATCCCCAGTCTGTCACCATCTCAATAGGGTGACCTGCCCTACAGCCCCCAGAGTTTCCAGGCCCAGTTGCCTCTAATCCCGGACCTCCAGAAACCCTGGATTATATGCCAACTGTCTATTTCTGGCTTATCCTAAATACCTTGTGCCCTAAATACCTTGTGTTAGTAACATTTGTAACTAACATCTTTCAATTGTCTTCTACCATACTTCACCAAATATCACAACACTTTTTCTTGTGCTCTGAACGTTCTATTTTACAATCCCCATCCATACCCAGGCATGGCCTTATAACACCTCCACCTTATAAAATGATGGAGGTATTCTTATACATAGAGAAATTCAAGCTGTGATTAAAAAGAAAACCCAAAAATCAAATACTATCATCATTTTAGAAATACAGTATTTAACCATGCGTGCTTTGAAAAAGTACATTACTTTTAAGCTTTGTTGACTGCAATATCATGAGGGATTGCTATCTGTAGTCTTAAAAGTAGTTGATTAGGAAATATGTAAAGATAGTGGGAGAAGACAGGACAAAGGAAGATATAATTCTGAAATGTAAACTACATATAATTGATTGATACAAATTGCCTTTAAAGTTTGTTTGCCAGCCCATCACATGAAAAGGAAGAAAAAAGATATTGATTTAATAAATGTAAACATACACTCTGGTTTCCAATTGAACAATATACAGAAATTCAGTGTCAATTTGAATGCACTGAACACCAGAAAAATGCCCTCAACTAAGGCTTCAAACTTGTAAAGCACATTTCCACTCAACCCAACTAGATTGCCTGTCACATCTGACATGGCTCGTCAAAAGTTATCCTTCACTGCTCATGGGCAACATGGAGGGTCAAAAGACCAAATACAATGGTCCAACCCATCCCAATTTTTTTCCTTTGGAGCAGCAGATATTGAACTCTAAAATGACAAGACAGAGCAGGTTGAAAAGGGTGCCAAAAACAGAAGCTGTCCAAAGCTGCTGATCTGAAGGAGAAAAACTAGTCTGTATATGCATGTCAGGGCTGCGGATCACCTACTGACAATCTTACCAGAAGGAAAGGGAGGAGGGGACCATAAAATGGAAAAGTTGTCGAGGAAGCATTCCCCCCACCTTTTTAGTGGTTGTGTCTCCTGTTGTAAAGCAGTACAAGTTAAAAAGGGTAAAGGAAGAACTTCCTTATAGCCTAAGCTGTTTTTCCAAACCAAAAACTCCTCACTTCTTCACATAATTCATGTTGAAATATTTACAAACAGTATAACATTTGACACAGTTATTAGTCACCAATTTTACGAATGAAGTAGGATTACATACAACTGAACAAAACTATTTAGCGGGCAGGAAAAAAGCCTACTCTTCCCTCCCCCTACGTCAAATGACTTCTTCACTGAAAAAGCCAAATGCCATAATCTATTTCACCGTATGTTTTGCAGTTAGCTGCATCCTATCAGAACTGAATCTGGTCTGCGTACTGCTATTTTATAAAATGATTTTCTTCAGCCTCTTCACTCCCTCTGTTGTCTGCTATTACAAAGATAGAAATTTGTCAGCTTCTAGTCAAGTTCAACCCCTACCAGGTGTATTATTAGAATGTATTATGCTGTTTTTCCACCAATGCAGGCTCTTAAGCTGCATCAAACGTGAACAAAATTTGTGACAGAATTCACTCTTAAAGCCACACTGAGAAAGAAGGAAAAAAATAGCTAATATTGAAGGCCTGTCAGGCAGCACAATCTTCACCAGATACAGAAAAGTTGATTAAAAGAGCTAGACTACTCAACAGAGAGTGGGACTGTTGAGAATCATCCTCTACATATGGAGAATAATGGAAAGGGGAGGGGGAGATTAGGTACCTTTATTCCCACCCCTTCTGTCATGTGTATATCTCACATGTTTTGAAAATGACACTTTGAAGCCTAAGGAAACGTGTATCTATATTAAAATGTTTAGAGAGAAATTGTATAATTGCACCAATAAGGCTAAATAGTGGCATGAATTGTACTAACAGCATAATAAATAATAATATATAATGCTTCTTCTTGCTGATTATGGTTGTTTAATTTATATATGACTTGATCAGAAAATCACCCCATCATTTACAAAAAGAAAACTACAGAAAATTGCAAAACATAGAACTTTTAGTTAGATGCCATCAAGTTGGCTTCGTTCTTACTAACTGTATGGATGAATAACATTTGCCTTTTCAATCTGTTGTTCAGTGATATTTTATAGCTCTAGCAATCGTTTGGATCATATTCATTCCTTTTATCCATTGTCTTTGGCTTCTCTCAATTTTGCCAAGCCTAGTCATTTTTTAAAAAGTTCATCAGCCTTTCACATCACCTTCCCAAGTATGTGAGTCTATCAATTAATTCATGCATTAATTAATTCCATGTATATGGCTGCTCACTCACAAAATGCCACACTATAAAAGCAACAATAAAAACATAAAATAAAATAAAATATGCACTGCACTGAGAACAAAACACCACACTCATATCTTTACAAAGGACTCATCATATGTTCTCCTGGCCCAGTATCTGAAGAAAGAACAAGGTCTTCAAGGCCTTTTAAAAGATTGGTCAGGTCAGAGCCAGATGAATCTTGGGGGGTGGGGGGAGATGCTTTCTTATTGACAGTTTCTGCTTACTGCTAACTGCTTAGCAGTTAGTTTTTCTTTGGTCTGGGTTTGATGGGGTCTTCTTGCATCCATAGTAATTTTAGTAACCATATCCAAATCCCTAATTAGAAGGCTTCTAATCTTATTTCTCAGTGTCCACCTTCCACAGCTATTGTAAGGAAAATCTTGGGGCCCAGGAAACAAAAAGAACTTTTGAAAATCATGACAGACAAGGAACAGATGGACAGATCTGTTTTCCTGTTTTACCAGAATGCTCCAAGGATGACCAAGGATGTGCAACCTTTGGAGGCTTTTGCAACTTTTACATGTTTTATAACCACTGTTGCTCAATGCACTAGAGCAGCGTTTCTCAACCTTTGCAACTTTAAGATGTGTGGACTTCAATGCTGGCTGGAGAATTCTGGAAGGTGAAGTCCACACATCTTAAAGTTGCAAAGGTTGAGAAACACTGCACTAGAGTTTCAACTCACTTACTAAGAAAGGGATTCCAGGCTCAAGATGCATTTTAGGCTATGAAGCAAGCCTTCACATTCCAGCCATTGTTGCATTATCCAGATCTCAACCATCATTTCATTGTTCACACCAGTGCATTAGACTGTGTCTTGGGTGGTATTTTCCTCCGAGCTACTATTGATGGGAGAAAAGATTTGTTACCTTATGCCTTTGACTCAGGCTGTTTCTATCAGCTAAACAGAGCAGTTATGTTTTCAGTAAACAACTGTTAGCTATAAAAGATGAGCTTCAATACTGGAGCATCTTTTAGAAGGTCCTTTCATACTAATCTGTTTCTCTCTGCTTCCCTCTTCTCTGGCACCCCAGTCTGTAACCTGGGAATTATCAATTGATTACAGGGAGGAAGTGGCCACCTCAGTGCTGGAGTATACTTTCCTAATTTCCAAGATTCTATAATCTGATTTCTGTTTCTTGAAATTAAACCTAATTAATGAAATTGTGTAAATTTTGCTTCCTTGATTGTCTGCTGCTGTTAGGGCTTGACAGCCACACATTACTATAGGAAAGACCAATGTCTTAACTATTCTAATAATTGCTATCATGGAAATATATTTATCCTTATTCTCCAGCACACCATATATTTTTATTCTTGAGCCCCCCAAAACAAAAACATTTTCTATTTCATTTCTTCACCATCAATTTAAATTCATTAAGTACGTTTCTGCCTTTCCCTGTATTTAAGAAGGATCTGGATTTTTCACTTTCCATTTTTACTTTCATAATAAATTCTTATGAATCTTTCAGCAGTCAAAGTGGTTTATTTGAATATTTCTAACTGATGAAGTGTCAGCCTATTTTGATTCCAGTTATCATCTCTTCCAATCTTTTTGTTTTTATTTATTTCATTTCATTTTATTTATCAAACTTTATCACCACCCATCCCCCAATTACTTATGTATATTTGCTACGTAAGTAAACAAGTACAGGGACAGTTATTTCCTATTCTGAACCACTCTATTTTCCACACTCAATCCTAACACTCTTCTTGTTCACTGTAAAGATTCCTCAGAAGAATAATCTCACATTCTGACATACCCAGTGCCTTAGTATATTCTACATCCTAGTATGATCTACACCAATGTTTTTCAAACTTGGCAACTTTAAGATGTGTGGACTTCAACTCCCAAAATTCTTGGAGTTGAAGTCCATACATCTTAAAGTTGCCAAGTTTGAAAAACACTGATCTGCACAGTCAAATAGTCTTGCTGTAATCAATATATCAAAATTAGACATTCTTCTTATAGTGCTTTGTTCTCTCCACCATACATATTATTTTAGCAATCAGATCTCAGGTTCCTCTCTGCCTTTTCCAAGATTAGGTAATTAAAAGCAACATTAACAACTCTAAATCAACTGCAGCAAAATGCATCAAGGGGATCCAAAAGAGGTCCATGTTAAACAATTCACAGAACTGAACTGCTGACAATGCTTCTGCACCTCCAATGTCAGGAAGTTCCACAATAAAGATGATGTAAGTGAGAATACTCTTGAAGATTCATGGTTTCTGTATCATTGGCCATCACAAGCAAGGTCCTTGACAATTACTACAAGGTACTCATCCTTCTAAGCAAAACCTTGTTAACTATTAATTTTCAGAAGGAATAATTTTTACATTTCAGACCCACCAATGTTTGGAAATAAGTCCCACTGATACCTGTAAAACTTAGTTCCAGTCAGGAACCTTAGAAAAGCAGCTTCCATCTCCTATCCTTAGATTAATTCATTTTCAAATATCTTTCTTTAAAATATAATTTCTGGCTGAACAGTTTTCAGCTATATGTTCAGCTATATGGTTTACATTAATCAAGACTGTGGTTATGTTTTCAATCTCCCAGGAATGCCAATGCAAAAAAGAATGCTGTTAACCTTTTACTGAATTGTCTTATTTGGCTGTGTGTATGAGCTTTACAGGCACATAAAAACTTATTTGTTGCTGAACTATCACATATTGGCACAGTAAATTAGTCGGTACACATTTCTCTCTAGGAACAGCATGGCAACATTTGTCCATATACTGAAGTTCTGAACAGTTGTACTTTAAGAAAGCCATAGCATATATATGCTTCTAGAGATCAATATTTTTATATCAACTGGCTCATAGTAGATTTGATCCTTCAAATCTTTAGGGAGAGGAAACTATTCTTCTTTTGGCTAATTGGGATAGCTTATGTGTGAGCAGGCTATTCTTTCATGCTTTCTATGGCAATGACATTTACCTATCACTTCTTTCTCAAATGGAACCTAATACATAACACAGTGTTTCTTGGGTTCTTTGTGTTTGCTGTAACTTAAGTGCACTTGAATTAAATTGCAGTTCATGAATGCAGTGCCATTGTTAGCAATTTGAAATAAAGCAAAGACATTGGATAGGATTATTGGTCACTATTAACCATGAACTGTCATTAATCTAAGTGAAATAAAAATAATTTAATAATCTAAAATTGTTGTTCCCTTTTTGGTCCAAAACCTTCTTTCCTAAAAACAGATATTTCCAAATATGCATGTTTAGGATTTCAACTGTAAAAATACCACAGTGTTTATGTTTTATGTAGAAATTAGTGTGCATAGAGCTTTATAAAGTTTAGCTCCCTCATTAATGGAGCATGAACGTCTATATTGTCTAATTTTTTAAAAAGTATTATTGTATAGGTGAAATAAGCATATCACCAAACTTCACAAAAGAGATAATATGTTAAGAATTAAATAGCATTAATAACAGATTAAGTGTCCAACTGTTCTTTCCTGGAAGACTGTCGTACGATTGTTGCTTTCAGTTGCATTATTGAAAAGCGTAAGTGTCCATTGTAACTCAGCTTTCTAGTTGGCTGACTGAAGTTATAAGTTTAATTAGTGTTCTATAATAATAGTACAGTGGTGCTTAAAAGTTTGTGAATCCTTCTAAATTTTCAATATTTCTGCATAAATATGACCTAAAATGTGATCTGTTCTCCCCTCAAGTCCTAAAACTAGAAGTGTTAAGGAATACCTTAGAGTTGATTTGAAATGAATAGAGAGGTAATGGAAGGGAAAGCCCCATTGCTGCGTGGAAGTCTGCTCACTTAATGTTAGGTGCAGTTCTTTATAAATAAAATGGGGTATGTATTTTAAGTAGATCAGATTAATCTAAGAACACATCAGTCAGAATAATAGTTATTGCATAAGAAAAAAGTTTGTATTTCCCATATTGCTTACTAAATTAAGTGGTATAACCAATGGACTTCCAGGATGAATAATGCACCCCTTCAATGCCTTTTCACAAGTAAAAAACCTACACACACTCTTTTATCAGAAGAACTATGCCTTCCTATGGCTTCATAGGATCTGATGAAAGAGATAGTTCAAAAGCAGCTCTTTGGGATTTTTCTTCTACTATCAGCTTCTACTTACCTGCTCACTAAAACAGTTCCTTAGTAGTTTCATGTGTATTGAACACTGAATAAAAAGGAGCCATGTGGCATCTCATATGCCAAAATAAAAACTGTAGTTCCCAAGTACCACCAAAGTAGAATGGGAATAAGTAGTTCCATCTCTGTCCTTTGAGGCTCCTTAGAAGGACTAGTACAGTATGCTTGTTGGTAGCAAAAAGATTATGAGCTGATTTTAAAAAGCCAGGAAAGCAACAAGTATGCTTGCAACACTTCCTGTGTTAGTTTCTTTTTCTTGTGTAATTTTTCATGATATTTACAACTTCTTGCAAAGACTTTAAGGTATCTCTCTCTAATCAGGTATTGAATTAATATTCACATAATTCTCAGACGGTGTGGACAAAAAATGTGCAGACTGAGAGTTGGCTGTGATCTGCAACTATAGAGACAAATTTCTCTTATTTTACCAATTTGAAAAGCTATTTTAAATACGGAATATTTAAAGTAATAAACAACGGAGGATGGAAAAAATGTATTTCACCGTAACAAGTAATCTAGGATGATTCAGCCTTTCTGGAATACCCCAATAGTATTCATAAAACAGTAAGAGAAAATATCAATATTTTAATTCAGTATCAGTATCAGTATTAGATGTGGTTATATTCACATGACAAAAACTCTTTGCCTCTATTGTAAACTGAATGAATAAATAAATTTGTAAGAATTAGTAATTGTCAATTAAAAATTGTAAGTGGATATTTTCAAACTTCTTAGAATTAGCTTCAACCATTCTACTTTACATGATGTTACTCATTAGATTTTTATCCCATTTTATTCTGTAGGCTCAAAGTAGATGATAGAAGACACATATTTACTCATGGTTTGCTGCTGGCTGTTTAGGGTGTGAAACCATCATTTGATTCTACTTGGTCCAACTTCAGTGTGGTGAAAACCACAGTATATTTGGATATACAGGAAACAAATGAATATTTTATTTATTTATGTATTATTCAAATTTAATTACTGCCCATCTCCCCCAAAAGAGGGACTCTGGGTGGTATATAACTTGTACATGGAAATTTTGAGTCTTTCATGGTCTCATTTCAGGGAAGAGATGTGGGACATATAAGGCACAATTTTGCCATGGTTCATTTTTATAATAGAAAATTGGAGCATACCTCTTAATGCTATCATATTCCAGGAATATTATTGGACCTAAATATCTGAGCTGCGTAGTGTAGTGGTTAAGGCATCAGCCTAGAAACTGGGAGACTTTGAGTCCTAGTCCCACCTTAGGCACAAAGCCAGCTGGGTGACTTTGGGCCAGTCCCTTTCTCTCAGCCCTAGAAAGCTCTAGCAAGCCACTATCAAAAAAAAAAAAAAACCTTGCCAAGAAAACTGCAGGGACTAGTCCAGGCAGTCACAGAAGTCAAACACTGACTCAAAGGCACACACACACACACACACACATGCAAATGTCTAAGATTTAATAAAAGTATCGATGCATGGCTATATTGCATATAATCATGCAATTCACAATGCTACTTATTTTTAAAGTTCCAAATCAACTGTTTTCAACAGCTGTTCCCTGTTGGTGCATTGAAAACTTTTATAAATGTGGTTATTCCCTCAGGTATTAGGCTGGGATGATAGGTGGGCCTGGCTGTACAGTTACATAGTTGAAGGATGTAAGTTTTTTAAGGACCCTGGCTGCATTGCATTCATGTTATTTTTCCAGTTATGTTTTGGATACGATTATTATGGTTTTAATTACTGTTAGCTACTCAGTCATGAAAGTGAGATGGGCTTCATATAAACCAGGGTTTCTCAACCTTGGCAACTTTAAGACGTGTGGACTTCAACTCCCAGAATTCCCTAGCCAGCATATGCTGGCTGGGAAATTCTGGGAGTTGAAGTCCACATGTCTTAAAATTGCTAAGTTTGAGAAACACTGATAGGAACCATATAAGCAAACAAATATCTTCATCTCACAGGATTTCCATCTAGCATCTTCCTCCAGAGGCAAGCAGACTATCCTCCAGTATTTAAAGTGTGTGAGAAAAATCAGGAAATTCACAGAAAATAGTAGCAATGTAGGTCAAAGTTAGCAGCTTCATTTCTTCTTATATGCACAGCTTACACATTCTCTGTGTTATACTCTCAACAAAGATAAAGAGCACTCCATTTTTTTTCAAAATTTTATTCATTTGTGCAGGTGAGAAAAGTCTGATTTAGAGATATATAAAGGTACGAATTCCAGATGATTAATTGGGTGGATAAAGTGACCCATTTATCAGCAGTTTTGTTTATTC
This sequence comes from Candoia aspera, assembly GCF_035149785.1. Lineage (NCBI taxonomy): Eukaryota > Metazoa > Chordata > Lepidosauria > Squamata > Candoiidae > Candoia > Candoia aspera. The sequence continues at coordinate 67,432,341 of NC_086158.1, read as the reverse complement.
AGACATTGGATCTACCCTAAGTTCAACTATGTTATGCAGCATGGTGAAATTTCAAATATCTGAATCCCTACAAATGAGAAAAAAAATGGCAGTCATTTTATGGATTTTAAAACATTAAGAATGGTAACCATGTTGCAGGCTGGAATAAATATATGTGAGTTTGGAAATATTTTTTTTCCCTCAAATTCACCAGTCAAGTCAATGAACACACTGAATTCAGGAAAATTATGGAAATTATGTCTTCGTTTGCACACTTCACAGTCTAAAGTTTCTTTGGAATCTCACACTCTGTTGCTCAGAAAAGCCTCAATTTTATTTCATGGAATCATTAGACAGGTTTCATGTAACTTGCAGCGACAAAGTTAGCATGGAATCTCCTTTGTGCTTCCTATTACAGTTTAATACCACAAATAGCTCCAAACAGACCATCTTTGCATAGAAACTATTTCTGCATTCTGCTTCAGGCTAAACATTCTTCTGTGTATACACTACTCAATTCAGCAGCCTCTTTGACATCTTAGAACGAATTACTGACAAGTCATTTTTTGCTCCATACTGTAAGTCAATATGGTGATGCATTATTATTATTATTATTACTACTACTACTATTATTAAGTACTTGAGTCAGCTCAGAGTCGTTTGAATGCTAATGCAAGATTCATAATGGCTGTCAGGATCTGCAATTTTTCCTTTTGTTTTCTGAGGTCAGGCAATATTACATGCACTGTTATATTCCATTTTCCCAACTGAAAACCTTCTCTTTTGAGCACGACAGGTTGAGAGTCATGATTTTGCAACCCAGTATGTGAGCCACAGTACCATAGGGGCAGGTGGCTAACCCCACATTCTCCTTTTGCTCTTGTCCAATGGCAACAGTAAATTAAACTGTCAAAAATGGAATTGTCCTGTCATCAACAAAGCTACAGCTTCACAAGGATTGCAACATCCGATTTCCAATTCTGCATTTCCCTGCACCTGTAATTTCATCAGGAACTTTCACTGGACCATGATGAAAATCTGTCTAAGGTCCACTAGCACTGTGAGTTTCTCCACAGGCTGATATGGCATTTGAAAGAAATAAATGAACAATACCAGCAATTTCTTAATTACAAAAAAAGAAGAAGAAATGTTCACTAGGAGATTCTGCCCCTTAGTAAGGATTTGAACCTAACCAAAAATGTAGAAATGTAACACATACGTACATGACCTAGCACACAAGGAATGCAGGTTCGTTTTCTATATTCAAATGTTCTAAAAGCTGTTACAGTGAGTATCTCCCAATCACACATGCAAAACGAAATAGTAGGTATCATGTTATTACAATAAGCTGTTATTCAAAACTTCTCTAGAAGTAGTGAGCATGTCATATTGCATCTAAAATATAGCTAGCAATTTAACTATAGCTTTAGGTTTAGTCATTTGTAAATCTAAACGCCTCAATTAAATCCAAGGAACAAACATCCTGAATTTTATAAAAGAAACCCAGACATAGCCCTATTGGCATGCTACATTAAAATAATATTTGAAGAAGCTTTTCATCACATTTCTAAACTTAATTCTAATTCTCCTTACTTCAGTTTTTTTTTAAATGTATCTGAAACAAATTATAATTACAATTTAAAAAACATACCTCACCAGAATTAGGAAATCCATAAAATTGATTTAATTAAAAATGTTAGAAAGTTTTATCTTCTAAAGACAGTAGAGTCAACAATTTTTTGCCCTTTGTCAAATATAAATAGAATATATTAATTAGAAGAAGCAAATATTTTAAATTATCCATATAAACTTCAAGGCTTATCAATCATATAACCGAGGGCTGAAAGTTAAATTGAGATGAGATATCATTTCACGGAGCTTAATACAGTAGAAATGACTCAATACCCCTTTATTAATTCCCATTTAATGCTGCTTTAAATTGCTGCCATTATTATCCTAAAGAATATGAAGGATTCTCTGTAATTAGTCTGTATTAAACCCTTTTTATTTATAAGAAGTCAAACAAACAAGCCAATGTGAATTACTTGGGTTTCACTATATTGATCTGAGCATCAAATCATATGGCTTAATTTGAAAAATTTCCATAGAACTAGTATTTAAATTTGTTCTAGTGATAACGATTTTTGCAGGCATAAGTGACTTTTCAAAGTATGTAAATTATTGCCTAGTGCTGGGGAGCATGAGGCTTTCCATGCTCGCAGCATGTTTACGTAGACCTCAGGGGCCTTGCTGCCTCATGCGCTGCTCTCTAATATGGCAGGAAAAGCCACCAATTACCAGAAGAGACAAAAGTCAACTAAGACAGGGAATCTTCTCCCTCCCAAACCTTGTTCTCTCCCACTTCAGTACATGGTGTTAACGACATACAAATTTTGAGGTCATTAAGTATAAACAGGAATTGAAAGCAAGACAGGAGCTCTTTCAGGAGATGCCGATGTCAGCATTTCAAGTACTCTCCTAATCCCACAATGCAAGTTTCAGCATTATTGTCTCAATTTAACTTGCATTAGTACCTAGCACCTTGATTACACTGCTGGGGTGGTAATCTTCGCCTGCATATGCCATCATTACTTATGTCAAGCCTCTTGAGTTGTTATGAATACTGTGTTGTTTTACGAGAGAGAGGAAATTAGTCCCAGTCCCCTAGAGTTTTGGGTGCTTAACACTGAAGCACTACGCAGCCTTCTCAAATCCCACAACAAATCCTTGTTTAGTGCCACATGTAGATAAGCACTTTGCAGCAACATTCTAGAATAAATAACTCCTAGCCTCTTTATTTGTAAATGTCAAAAAGAAACCAAATATTCTTGATGTTTCTCTTCACACAAAGAATTCCAAATGAAAACTGTATTTTATAAGCACATAGAAGAAATATTATATATATATAGAGAGAGAGAGGGAGAGAGGGAGGCAGGGAGGCAGGGAGGCAGGGAGGGAGGAATGTATTTTTATACATTTTGGACAAATGCAAATGTCATTTTGGACAACATTTTAATTTTAAAATGAACATCTCAAACCTGAAAAAAAAAAAAACAATATTAAGACAACTTCTTCCTTAACAGGATAATAAATGGAAAAATTCCATCCTTTTAATTTTTTTTTCCTCCCAAAATATGATCCACTGTGCTGTAGGAAAGAATTATTTTACAGTATCATAGGGATTTTTGCATTGCATGTTTATTTTGTTTACAGAGCAAATGAAAGCTCCAGGATGAATAGGTGAACTCCTCAGAGACCAAACGGAAATCAGAAATGATGTACAGATGGGGACAGGGGCCCATGGAAACTGAATATAAATTAACATGCCCTCAACAGTCACATCTGGAGTAGAATAGGCCAAATAAATAATTTTGACATTAGAAGAAATGAAAGATCAAGCCCCATAAATAGTAAGATTCTTTTAACCCCACTAGTTTACA